>NC_045796.1:57869212-58169964 GCF_009873245.2 Balaenoptera musculus | reverse complement strand
AAGATGAAAAAGTTCTAAAGATTAGAGACTGAAACTACACATGTGGCAGTAGTAGATGTTATAGTATAGGGAAACAAGGACAGGACGTTGATCTGATTTCCTCATAAACTTGCTGAAAACTTCTGGTTGATCAGTCGTTGAACCTCAGTTTCTTCAGGTGTTTAAGGAGTAGTTTGGACTGGACAATTCTATTTTTTTTTTTTTTTTAAATATTCCAGTGTTTACTTCTGTTTTGATCTTTTTTTTTTTAATTAATTATTTATTTATTTATTTTTGGCTGTGTTGGGTCTTCGTTTCTGTGCGAGGGCTTTCTCTAGTTGCGGCGAGCGGGGGCCACTCTTCATCGCGGTGCGCGGGCCTGTCACTATCGCGGCCTCTCTTGTTGCGGAGCACGGGCTCCACACGCGCAGGCTCAGTAGTTGTGGCTCACGGGCCCAGTTGCTCCGCGGCATGTGGGATCTTCCCAGACCAGGGCTCGAACCGGTGTCCCCTGCATTGGCAGGCAGATTCTCAACCACTGCGCCACCAGGGAAGCCCTGGACTGGACAATTCTTGAGGCACCTTCTGCCTTTAACATTCTGTGATTTTGATCCGCTGCCCATGCATAGCACAGGAGAAACACGGCTCAGTAGCAGTTCATTTGAAAAAGTGACATGACTTCCGAAAATGCAAATATAAACTTAGATTAATTAATAAAAGCATAGCCCATTAGCAAATGGAGACCTGTTAAGAAGAGAGGGATCTGAGTGGAGAAGGGCCTTGGGTTCCATGGTGGATGTAAATGAATTGAAGTAAGGAACTGGATGAGAGAAGACTAAAGAGGCATGATGACTCTCAATAAATATTTTAAATGCTAGCCCTTGGAGGAAGGACTCATTATCATCTTTGAGTACCACTGGGCAGAGCTAAAAGCCAGGAATTAAGTTCCAGAGAGGCAAGTGCTAGGAAGTATCTAAGATTAAAGAGGCGAAAGCATAGGGAATATAGCCAATAATATTGCAGTAACTTTGTATGGTGACAGATGTAACTAGACTTATTGTTGTGATCATTTTGTAATGTATGAAAATATCAAATCACTATGTTGTACACCTGAAACTAATATAATATTGTAAGTCAATTATACTTTAATTAAACAAAAAACTAAATAGGTAAAGGCTGGATAATATGCGTGACGGAGTTCCACATGCAGATTCTATGACTTACATTTGTCTGGAGAATGTCCCTGCAGTAAGTTCCCTGGCTACCTCCTTCTAGATCTTTCCTTCTGGTTTCACTAAGCTCTTCCTCTTTCTTACTGTTTCTCTTGTTTCAGAGTAAGCTTGCTGTCTATCCTTAGATTTTTTTTAAAAATTTAAAATTAAGGTATAATATATACACAGTGAAATGCACAGATCTTTTTTTTTTTAATTTTTATTTATGTATTTATTTTTGGCTGCGTTGGGTCTTTGTTGCTGCATGTGGGCTTTCTCTAGCTGTGGTGAGCGGGGGCTACTCTTCGTTGCAGGGTGCGGGCTGCTCATTCCGGTGGCTTCTCTTGTTGCGGAGCACGGGCTCTAGGCATGCAGGCTTCAGTAGTTGTGGCATGCGGGCTCAGTAGTTGTGGCTTGCAGGCTCTAGAGCAGAGACTCAGTAGTTGTGGTGCATGGGCTTAGTTGCTCCGCGGCATGTGGGATCTTCCCCGACCAGGGCTCAAACCCATGTCCCCTGCATTGGCAGGCAGATTCTCAACCACTGCGCCACCAGGGAAGCCCTGAAATGCACAGATCTTAAACATATAGTTTGATGAATTTTGAAAGATATTTAACCTCCATTTAACCCACACCCTACTCAAAATATAAAACATTTTTAACACTTCAGGAAATTCCCTTGGATTGCCTTTCATTCAATCCTTTCCCCAAGAGATAAATACTGTTCTGACTTTTATCCATGGATTATTTTCTATTCTTAATATAAAGGGAATTACATGATATGCACTCTTTTCTGCCTGACTTCATTTACACAGTGTAGTTTTTTAGGGATCCATATTGTATAAATAGTTTGTTCTTTTTATTGCTGAGTAATATTCCATTTTATGGCTATAGTACATTTAGTTTATCCATTCTCCTAACAGTGAGTATTTGGGCTGTTTTCCACTTTTTGGCCATTTAAAGTAAAACTGTTATGAACATTTTTTAAACGAGTCTCTGTATGGACTTATGTTTTCATGTCTCCTCAGTAAATATCAAGGCATGGAATTACTGGGTCATAGTATAGGTGCATGTTTAACTTTATAAGAAACTGCCTAAGAGTTTTCCAAAGTTGTAGTATTTTACAATTCCACCAGCAATGTAGGACAGTTCCAGTTGCTCCACATCCTTACTAAAATTTTGTGCTGTTAGTATTTTCAATTTTATCTATTTTAGTAGGTGTGAAATGGTATTTCATTGTGATATACCGTTAGCTTTCACTAAATGAAACTATGTTTTTTGTGAATTTTGAAAATTCTCAGGCAGAGTTTTGACCTCTGCTAACTACAATTGCATTATGTTTTGTAAGACCTTGATGGGCTGCAATTACCAGTAAGTTTGACACATAGCAAGAACAGAGAGCACAATTTAATCATAGGAGGGGGTTTGGAGAGAGCCAGGATAAATACAATGGTTTTTGTTTCAATGGATCTGTAAAGCCTGTGATATTCATTGCAGTATCGTGAGGTGTGTCAGTTTCTGTATATGTGTGTCTGTGTATGTCTTTGTGTGTGTGTTTGTGACTTTTACTAGAGAGTGAGCCATGAAAGTCTAAAAGTGACCCATGATCTTCAGGAAAAAATAGTTAAGTAGGTAATTGATGCTTGGGAATATTGTTTCCAATTTTTTCTACATATACTTTTAATGTTGGATGAGCAATTTATTAATATTTGTAAGAAGTTAAATAACTATAATTTATATTTGTTGTATGTTTCATCTTCTTCTCTTCTCATTTCTCTAGCTCCCTGCGGAACTAAGTAAAAACACTGACCCTGCTCAGCATCACATAATGTGCTACAAAGCTTGAGCTTTGCTCAGCTGCTTTAATGTGTTAGAACATAGGGCCTTGCTTTAAGGGGAGTTTCATCAACTTTTAGAAAGCTTACTGTTCATGTTTGTCTAATCCCAGAAGAGTTGAACGGTCTCAGAATTTTCACTCTCCATGAAGAAATAAAAGATGGAAAAGACCCATTTGGCAGCCTGGTCCTGTGCCAATGAAGGATCTCAATAGCCCTGGAGATAATTTTCACTTTAACTTTGCAATATTAAATTACTAAACTTGAACTGCTTGCCTTAGGAGACCATTTTAGAGAACAAATAACTGCTTGGGCTTATCCCAGTTCTATATTTAAATTATAATATAAAGCGTTACTAAAAGCTAGATCAATCCTGATCAACGTCAGTAGATTATCTTAGATTGTCTTTGCCAACTATGTGTTACTGATCCTCTTACTCTTCAAATTTTCATTTCAAAAACAGTGAACGTCATCCCTCTCTGTAAGAGGAATCCACAAGTATTTACAGTAAAAGAAAAGCTTCTTAACCTTTTAAATTTGGGTTTGAGAGTCTTCCTTGAGTTGCCTGTAAATTGGTGGCAAAATCTGTACTTGAGCGCAAAACAGGCCACAACAGTCTTGATTTTATTGCAGTAAATCAGCAGGAACCTAGCGTTGCTATCTACAGTGGATACAACATTCTCTGTATTGCCACCTAAACTTTGATCTTTTCTTCTTGGAACTGGTTTGGTGTGAGACACAAGGATTGCAGAGCCACTTTAGTTCTTATTTTATATAATTAGCATTGACCACCATCTTCTTTTTTTGGCCACTACCTTTCTGAAATCTCCTGCTTACCGTCATGTCTGCAGTCACGTGACCAAAATGGTTTGCTGTAGATCTGAGAACAAAATCCCAGATTTATATAGGCTCTCAGATTTGTGTGGATGTGAATCTTACTGTGTCACTTTTCCTTGTGCATTACAAGATTTATATTATTGCCTTTTCTTTGTCTTGCTTTCTCTTAGATTCTCAGCAGTCTAGTTTCTGGTCCATTAAAATCACATCCTTATTACCAATTCCAAGTGTATAATCTCATTACTTATCCTTCTGGAGTTCATCATTGCCTTTGCTTCTTTTTCCTCCTTGAAATCACACCTCAGGATCCAGAGGAATAGTTTTTTCCTCCATTCTTGTTCTTTTATTTTAGATGGATCTTTTGACCTTTGTCTAAGGGTTTTTTGCTTTAACTTATCCCAGTTACCATCATTCTCTGGGAGATTGTTTTCTTAAGACTGCTACCAATTGCTCTATATTTCCCTCTTTTTATTGGGGTAATTTGTGTTGGAAGAAAGCATGTAATTATAAAAGGTGTGTCTTAGGTATGACTGGTGAACCTGGCACACAGCCTTGTAAAGTTAGAAATCCAATCTCATCTGTACTCCAAAGTGATAAGATGCTGGCATGTTCAATCATGCAAACAGACCTCACAAAAGATCAGTATAAAAACAAGAATGTAGCTTATTAATTTAAAATGAGAAATATAGCTAATAGAAAAATCAGGTATTTCTCTTGGCATGACTTGCCCCCGTCTCTCTATAGACCAGCTACTTGGGATTAGTGATGGTATAATTAGAGTGAGGGGTATTAGTTAAATGGACTTGATGTGTAATAGCAACCATCTTTAGGAGCTTATGGTGTCCAGCTATATAACAGAAATACTCCATCCGGGTCAGGTCTATGATTGTGCCTGCCTGGAAAGGTATCTTCTCTCCTTTAAGTGTTTGTATTACCATTGTGGATGTTTACCTCTGTGACAATCTTTTTTTGTGCTCTTATAGCTGCACAATCTTTTTTTTTGAATGACGTTTTCTTAGCTCAGTTATATCAATAATGTTGATTAGGTTATGGTCAGTTCTTGCTGGCCAAAGACCATGTCTTTATATCTACTGTATTTGCTTTCTTAGTTTAATTATTGGAGGAAAATCCCAACTGCCCTTATTTTCCTCTGTGTTCTTTCATGACTTTGATAACCATCCATTTGATTACATACGGATTTGTATTTTTTAAAATGCAGGTCGTGCGATATCCAGAGTATTATTTTGATATTTTCTCTGAAAATAATATGGCAAAACAATATGCGTGCTTCTAATTCCTCTCCTATCTACTTCTAAGCACCTGGCAAATATCCTTTCCTATTATATTCTAACATATTTCTTTCTGGAGGCATATGTATACTCTGTACATTGGGTAAAATAATGTACGTAAGGAAAACTGTAGGTTGAAACAGGAATTTGAAGCTTCAGCATTTGTAGTAATTTATGAGGCATGGCAGGCCCTGTATTAGAAGCAGAAGTGAGCATGTTATCGTATTTGTCTCGGGATTCAAAGCATCTTAGACGAGGCAGATATACAGCTGTGCTATAGGGAGGGCAGGGGCTTCTGAGAAGTCATATTTGAGCTCTGCAAAAAGCGAGTAGGATTTTCCTGGTCAGGCTGAAGGAGCACACTGCTCATGTGTTTGGGGAAGTTGAGTTTGGCTGTAAGTGGAATACAGAGTAAGAGGTGAAGGTGATGAGGGCAGAGAGATCAACAGGTGATTCTGAAGATCTTCTCTATGCTGATGAGGGATCTTGACCTCTTCCTATAGGCAAATTGAAACAATTGCAAATACAGAGCTAGAACTTGAGAGAGAGACAGAGCTGGAGACATGGATTTGGGAGAGATCATAGATCACTGAAGCTGACTCCAATCAGAGACAGCCAGTAGATAAAGAAGAGAAATTAAGAGGTTCAGGAGGGCAAGAATCCATCCCTTCGTGTGGTCATGGATTCTTGTTTGGGAATGAATTGAGAGACCAAAGGATATCTCATGGATATTAGGGAATATCTATGCAAAGCAGATTTTCTGGAAATCCCTGAAAGTGTCCTATTGAAAGGTGATTCTTCCAGGCAAGTGAGAACAACCAATAAAGGGTCTCTCCACCTCCCATCCCACAACCCCTGGGTCGTGTTTGGACTACAGCCTTGCAAACATAAGTCAAGTGTAATGACTTTAGTTGTAAAAATTGTCACAATAGTTATTCATTTATCATACCCTGAAGCCTCTGACACTCATTTCTTTTTATGATTTCTAAACTTTGTCATTTATTTTTGAATTCCATGCCTTGTGTTTCTTAATCTCTTTAGTCAAGTAATAAACTTTCTTGTCCATCAACTTTATGTCTTCTAACTCCTTTGCTTCTTTCTTTTGACACCACGTTGAAAATGATCCTCACCCTTTACAGTTTTCACATGTCCATCTGTTGCTCTTTGCAACAGAGTCCTTTCCTGGTTTCAGAGCACTCTTTCAGTGTCCTTCTGTACATCTTTATATATGCTCTGTCCTTTCCCTTGCCTCCATTCAAGTAACCATCCCCTCCTTTTTCTTACTTCATCTAGTAAAGCCTTGTCTAATATTTTTCCCCACTATCCCTTTTCTTAAATAATTTACTGGTCTCTGTTACTCTCTTGTTAAGTTTAAAGCTTGCTTTGAAAGAAGGCCTTCCTTAATTTATCTCATAGCACACCTTCATCAACCTTAGATACTACTTCTGAGAAAGGAACTGTCATGTTTGGACAGTTGTCCATTTTGGGATGTACGCTTCTTGAAGGAATGGACTGTTCTTTCATACTCGTATATCTTTCTCATATTTTTGAATTTTTAAAATCTGTCATCTATCATGAATAGAATTCTAATTGAAAAAGATTTGAAACCAATGTTTCTAGAATTTATAGGTCCTGGTACTACACCATGTGTGCACATATATTTATCATGTGGATAGGGTTCATAATTTTAGCTAATTCTTAAAGGTCTCCAGGATGAAAATAAACATGCTTACTTAAGACTATAAGGGTAAATCCAAAAATGGGCAGAAGACCTAAATAGACATTTCTCCAAAGAAGGTATACAGATTGCCAACAGACACATGAAAGAATGCTCAACATCATTAATCATTAGAGAAATGCAAATCAAAACTACAATGAGATATCATCTCACACTGGTCAGAATGGCCATCATCAAAAAATCTAGAAACACTAAATGCTGGAGAGGGTGTGGAGAAAAGGGAACACTCTCGCACTGTTGGTGGGAATGTAAATTGATACAGCCACTATGGAGAACAGTATGGAGGTTCCTTAAAAAACTAAAAATAGAACTACCATACGACCCAGCAATCCCACTACTGGGCATATACCCTGAGAAAACCATAATTCAAAAAGAGTCATGTACCACAATGTTCATTGCAGCTCTATTTACAATAGCCAGGACATGGAAGCAACCTAAGTGTCCATCATTGGATGAATGGATAAAGAAGATGTGGCACATATATACAATGGAATATTACTCAGCCATAAAAACAAATGAAATGGAGGTATTTGTAGTGAGATGGATGGAGTTAGAGTCTGTCATACAGAGTGAAGTAAGTCAGAAAGAGAAAAACAAATACAGTATGCTAACACATATATATGGATTCTAAGGGGGAAAAAAAAAAAAAGGTCATGAAGAACCTAGTGGCAAGACGGGAATAAAGACACAGACCTACTAGAGAATGGACTTGAGGATATGGGGCGGGGGAGGGGTAAGATGTGACAGGGTGAGAGAGTGGCATGGACATATATACACTACCAAATGTAAAATAGATAGCTAGTGGGAAGCAGCCGCATAGCACAGGGAGATCAGCTCGGTGCTTTGTGACCACCTAGAGGGGTGGGATAGGGAGGGTGGGAGGGAGGGAGACGCAAGAGGGAAGAGATATGGGAACATATGTATATGTATAACTGATTCACTTTGTTATAAAGCAGAAACTAACACACCATTGTAAAGCAATTATACTCCAATAAAGCTGTTTAAAAAAAAAAAAAAAAGACTATAAGGGTAAAGATCTTACCTTCAACTTTTGCAAGGAATAAGTTCAATTAGATTTTTATATGAACTTAAAATAGTTGTGTAGGGCTTCCCTGGTGGCGCAGTGGTTGAGAATCTGCCTGCCAATGCAGGGGACACGGGTTCGAGTCCTGGTCTGGGAAGATCCCACATGCCGCAGAGCAACTAGGCCCGTGAGCCACAATTACTGAGCCTGCGCGTCTGGAGCCTGTGCTCCGCAACAAGAGAGGCCGCGATAGTGAGAGGCCTGCGCACCGCGATGAAGAGTGGCCCCCACTTGCCGCAACTAGAGAAAGCCCTCGCGCAGAAACGAAGACCCAACACAGCCAAAAATAAATAAATAAATAAATAATTTAAAAAAATAGTTGAGTATAATTGATCTCACTACTTTTCTTTTTTACCCTGTCTGGTTGGTATTAATATTACATTTTATTAACTTACAGATCATTTTCAACAAGATTTTATATTTATGTACTGTCTTCCCACAAAATTATCTATTTTATAATGATTCTGAATGTAGCTTTACTTCAATTTGTTCTTTGAAAAAAACTTATTTTTTTCAAAGAACAAAATCAGAAACAGGAAAACGGGAGCTTCTGGCAGCCTAGCAGCAAAGTGTGTAATTTTCTAGCCATTCAGCTGCCACCTGCCCTGCCACCAGAGATTCAGTCTAATTATACTCGCTGATCTGAGCCAGCCACTGAAAGAGACATGATGTATGTGAAAGGGGAGGTTCTTTGAAGAGTTAAAGCAATCTTTCTTTAAAAGCTTGCTCTGTTTTTGCCTTGATGTGTGCTTTAACTGCTTCTTCCTGACCACAGTGTAAACCCAGATTCCATACAAGTAGGTGACAGAGCGGAAGCTGAAGGTACTAACATTAATCACAAGGAAGTTTAATTTTTCTAGCCTTCAGTTCCACCAAGTGACAGGGTGATTTTTACTTTTCTCTTCTAGAATCCTAATGTGCTGAATGATATTTAGGGTTCACACTCTCCTCAAAGTATCCAGATGTCAATCTGACAAATGACTGTGTTTTCTATAAGATGCCAGGGATTGATTGGATCGTGGACACATCTGGCTTGTTTTCTTTTTTCCAGCAAAGGGGAAGGTTTGGTAAGTTCTCACCTGCCCCGGGGTCAAGGTTCTGGTTGACCCTTTGGAATCAAGTAGTGATTCTCCATTTCTAAATGTGTCAAAGGCTCCCATGGCGATCAACTTATCTGACATTGATATAGATACTGCATGTTTATCTTAGTGGCTTTTCACTCAGTATTTTAATTCGTATAACTAGAATATAGGGGGAGTGATGTTACATGTATTTAGATTAAATGCATATTTGTTGGGTAATCACTTATGACTTTTGAAGCTCTATTTTATTCAGAATCTAAGTAAATTTAATTTATAATAGTGCCTCTTAAGATGCGTAGAATAGGCCTTTTTAGTAAAACCATAGTATAGACAAGTTCATATCTTAGTTTAATGTCCAAGTTTCTTTTGGGACAAGTGATGGTGTTATTGCTTTATAAAATAATGCTAACTTTGTCATCCTTTGGATTAAGTTTTAAAGCTTCCTTATTTTAGGAAAATTTGATTTACTAGCTAAGTGTCTAATTTTCCTGGAACTTTTAAGTTTAAGGCTCAAATTGTTCCAGTCTAGAGACTTCAGTCAAAACTCACTACTGCTCCTTGTTTCTGCCTCTTTTCATTTTGCTGACTTTAATGTATCATCTTTTTCCTCAAAGTATTTCTCACCTCCTCCCTATGCACTATTTTCCTAAATTACTTTGACTGTATAAATATGACTTGTTATACTTCTTATAAGAGTATTTTAATAGTAAAATCAGTGGATGTGGTAGGCAGTGCTGGATGGTGTATTAGTTTTCTAATGCTGTGTAACAAATTACCACAAACTTAGTGGCTTTGACACAATACCCATTTATTAGCTCAGAATTCCATAGGTTAGACGTCCAGCTCAGCATGGCTGTGCTCAGGGTCTCACAGGCTGAAATCAAGACATCAGCTGAACTGAGTTCTTGCCTGGAGGGGCTGGGGGAAAATATCTTCCTCCAAGCTCATTCTTCTTGGCAGAATTCAGTTCCTTGAGGTGATAGTCAGAGGTCCCCATGTCCCTGCCTGCTGTCAGCTGGGGGCACTCTAAGCTCCTGAGGTTGCTACCTTCCTTGCCTTGTGACCTTCCCCATCACCCAGCCAGGAAAGGTGCCTTGAGCTCTCCTTGGCTTCTTGGCATATTTAAGGGCCATGTGATTAGCTTAAAACCACCCAGATAATCTCCCTTTGTTAAAGACAACTGATTCAGGTCCTTAATTACATCTGCAAAAATCCCTTCATTGCAGTACTTATATTAGAGTTTGATTGTGTAACTGAGAGAAGGTGTGTGTACAACAGAGGTTGAGAATTTGGAGGGACATCTTAGAATTCTGCCTGCCACAGATGGCTAACCTATCTGTCACTCCTAATTCCTTTTTCCCATACCATATGCATTATAGAAGCTGGAAAGCCACTGGTTTTCCAGGCTCCCTTTCAGGTAGGATAACTATTTTACCTGGCCAATGAACCATTAAGAGGGAATTCACTGGAAAGCAGCTAGAAACCTTTGCTTTCCTGATAAAATAAACAGGTATTCCCAGAGCTTTTCCTTCCTGTATGGAATATAGGAATGATTCTTTGAGCTGCATTGGCCACATGGTGACCATGAGGTGACAAACATGTATAACAAGCTATCTGGGTACAAGTATGCACATGTTTCTCTTGACCATCAATTAATGATGTTCTTGTTTGATAAAACAATGCTAAGGTGGTGGAGAAAAAATATCAACAGTCCTTGAGGGCATTGTTGAGCTACTGTGTCAGGCTTAGATCTTTACACTTCCAGACTTCTTAATTTTGAGCGACAATTAATTCTGTTTACTGACAAAGCTGCTATTATTTGTGCTCAAAACACTCCTAACGATAAAAGGCAACAGGGTAAATTAATATTTATGAGTAGTTACTAAGTACCAGCCGTGGTGCTAGATGTTTTATACATTATTTCACTAATATTCACAGCAATTCTGTTAGAAAGGAATTCGTATTATCCTTGTCCAGAGTTCTACTGTCACAGAGATAGCATGTGCTGGAGTACAATTTCAAGACAAATCTGCCCGGCTCCAAGTGCCCATATTTATTTCACTAAATCATGCTGCATCTCTTAAAGGTTTAGTTCTATTCCTGACGGCTTCTTAATCCTGTTCCTTCTTAATGCTTCATCATAATAATTTTGGTATTTTGCATGCTTATAGGTACATGACAGTAGTATAAGTATTTAGAAACTCTATGCTATGGACTGAATTGTGTCCCCCTCAAATGCATATATCGAAGCCCTAACCCCCAATGTGATGGCATTTGGAGGTGAGACCTTTGGGAGATAATTAGGTTTAGATGAGGTTATGAGGGTAGGGTCCTCATGATGGGATTAGTATCCTTATAAGAAGAGACACCAGAGTCCCCACCCGCTCCCGCCATGTGAGGACACCAGGAGAAGGTGACTGTCTGCGAGCCAGAATGCAAACTCTCACTCACACCGCACCACGCTGGCGCACTGATCTCAACTTCCAGCCTCCATAACTGTGAGAAAGGCATTTCTATTGTTTAACTCACCCAGTCTATGGTATTTTGTTATGGCAGCCTGAGCAGACTAAGACGGGTGATAACCTGCCAGGTCCCACTTCTCCTGAATCAACATCCCCAAAGCCCACCCTCGACTTTGGATGTAGTAGATGTTGACTGTACTCTTCAATCCTTGCAAACTATCAGGCCTTTTTATCTTTGCTCCATAACCAGATGAATTTAAACCTTTCACTAGGGGCAGAAGACATTGCTGAAGGCAAGAAAAAGTATTTAGATTATCTATCTTTCCAGAAAATTTATGTCTGCCTGGGGACTATTTTTTCAAGTTAGTCCCAGTGGGCTAGAGGTCTCTAGCCACTGTGGGCATTTTAAATGGGTGTAACTCACTTCTGTAAGTTGATCTCTGCCCCTTAGACCACTCTATTATTCATGTTTCTTCTAAAGGAAAATCTCTGGGGTCATGAAACTTCAATCTAAATCTTGAACTCATCATAGCTCTGTCATCCTTGCAATATATCCTCAGAAGACACCAAGCAATGTGTATATACATTACCACTAGCTAGAGCATTGAACTCCAACCCCTATCTTATCTTTTACTCCAGTGAAGCTGGTCTAAATCACAAGTGAGCCTCAAGAACATTTTTACCTTCATTCTATAATGGGCCAGACTAAAAGCAGAAAAAGGCTTTCTCCTTCCACTAGATACGTATATGGTTTTGCCCTTAGTTTCCACTCAAAAAACAGGGAGAGAAAATTGGGAAAGAAGAAAAGGGGAACTTCATCTCACATTGGTGGAAGTGCCCCATTTGTGTCTCCTGCCTTTAACACCACTCTGGTCCCATAAGGCTTCCTTATTAAAAGGTATTATTATTCCACCCTCCTCCTTAACTTCCTCAACTCGTCTTAAATGGGAGTGAATGGGGAGAGCTCTGTGGAGAAAAATGGAAACAGGTCCCTCCAAAAGAGTGGTTCTATTCAAGTTCAATGTATAATTCCACTTACTAAAAGCTGTACCTGCATAGAATCTGGCCTCATGGTCTCCTTAGAACTACATTTTGTTCATCTTTTCAAGAGGAGAAGTTCAGACGTAGAAGTGAGGAGTAAAGAAAAATTTGAGCTCCCACTTCTGCAGTGATTTTCAAAGTCTTTAGCCACATACACTTTATTCTAATAAAGCCTTACCTGGAATCCCATTTTTACAACTCTAATAAATTCAGAGATTCTCTGGTTGAACAAAGGAGTAGGAGGTAGCCTAGGTAGTGGAGCACTGTTGGAAATAACTGACTTAGAGGTTAGAAGATGTGACCAATATCTCCTGGTCCAGGCCCATACTCCTAACATGTAGGTAGAAAATAGGTCATGGGGATGGAGAGAAGACTGGGCCTGAACTTTGGCAAGTCCACAGCTATCTTTTGTCTTATTCACTTTGATAGAATTGGCGTGTACCATGTATAGGCAGAGGCTAAGTCCTGTTGAACTGGTGCATGAAACCTTTTTCCGCTGCATAAAATGTCTTCATTCAAGAGGTTTATGGTTTCTAGACAGCACTCCTGACCTGCTCCAGTCAACGCAGGAGAAAAAAGATAGGTGCAAGATACTCCAATTAGGCTCCAGCATCTCCTTCGTCTGTCCCCTTACACATACTATAAGGAGAACCAAACTCAAGTCATTTTTTAAGAATCAGAATTTCAGAAAGCCTGACTGTGAGTTTCTTAGGGTCACAGAGCTTTCCTGGTGCCCAGGGCAGAGGATGGAGAGACCAGTGTTATCTGCTCAGTCCACTTCCAGGTTTCTTTTACAACCTCTGATGATCTGTTGATTTTCTTGCTATCAGGTCTGTTTCTGCACATGAGTAATTGGGGGCAGAGGCTGACCCTGCTGTTGTATAGGAGTAATTGATGACAGTAAATTTATCCCTTTGTGTTGCTCAGGTATAGAGAGTTCTTTATTTCACACTACATCATAAATTACCCACCTACAGCCAGGTTCTGAAATTGTCTTTCCCAACTTCAGTTAAAGTTCACAGAGTTTGATGTGTGGATTTAGTATAGGATTAATTCCAGAGCCATCACCTTAGACCTTCTTACACATGGGTATTTCATGTATGGCATTTCCTATTAAGATAGAATCTGATTAGAACATAGATGTTTCTCCAGAGAAACATTGGAGAAGCAATGTTTGGTTGCAGAAGCAATCCTCAAATACATGTCTCAATTACCACTAAGCCCCCTCCTTACAAAGCCCTATTGATGTGGACTGTTTTTGCTTTGTTCTTTTGATTATTATTTATTTAACTTTGATTTTCATGCCACTTTATATTTAACCAGTCATATGTAAAAATATTACATTAAAGGAACCATGTGAAAATGTACCAAAAATAAAAGGACAAGCCCACATTTAGAGTTGTGAATTAGAAGAAAGAATACATAGATTGGAACTAGTAGACACTTGAAACAAAACCCTATCCCATGGTTCCCTCTTCCAAGGCCAGGATTCATAATTCCTAGGAACCTAGCCTAGTTTTGACCACCCTCAGCTCAGTTTTCCAGTGTTGCCCTTACCACTGCTGCTATTGACACTAGGTATAATCCCTGTCTCTGCTTAGATAATTGGTGTCCCAGTTATTTCTTTGCTCGTCATTCTGTTGTTTTTGTGGATACGCTGAAAAGAAGAAACAGTTTAGTCCCAAATCTATAATCACAAACATGCTTGTCTCATGTAGAATTTAGGTATTTAAATGTCTGTGTATATGCCAGGTATAGGAACCAAAATGAAAAATTAGAATCTTGGAAGTTACCTGAGAAATGTTCCTTTCAATTTGAAATGCTCTGACTCTGATGGGAATGTTGAAGTCCTCAAAACAGAAAATAAATTCACTAGTAAGTTGGAATTTCCAATTTATGTGTGGACAATCTAATTTTATGTACTAAAGAGGTTATAAATTTCTTTAGAATGTTCTGTGACATTCAGTAGTCAGTGACAGAGAGCAGTAGACATGAGTAATGGGCAAGGAAAGCATGATTGCCAGGAAGTAACCAAAATAGACAGTAAAGGAAATGGCCATGTTGCAAGGACTTAGGGGCTCGTAGGGAGAGATCTGCGGAACCCTCGTGGGTCAGCAAGGTCTTTACGACCCCGGATGGAAAGGGAGAGTTGAAATAAGATTTATTCTAGATTTCAAGTCCTCTGTGGCATGAGGGAAAGAAGGAGTGAGAAGGAAGCCAAAAGAAAAACTATGAGGTAATTACATACATACCTTAGTGGAATAATTGCTAGAAATGCAAAGGGGTTGCCTGTGTGTAGCAAGGTGATGCAGCATTGGGCTTACACTTTAAATAAAACATCTCTGGATACTATCTCTGTGCCCTTTATTTTCCAAAAGTCCTTCAACAAGTAGCTTAGCCATTGTAACTATCAGTTTCTTTACCTGTAAAACAGAGGTAAAAATGGTACCTATCTAATAGGGTTATTTAAAGATTAAGTGTTAATGAATATAAAGTGCTTGACAGTATCTGGCCCATGTAAATGTTCTATATATGTGAATTGATATTTATTAATAATTATTATTCTAATTCTAATTATTCTAATTCAGTCCCACATCAAACTTTGGGATCAATCCTATAACAAGGGCTGCCGGGACCCTCTGTCAATAGTCTCAAGTTCAGCATCAGTCTTACTGCAGGTTCTGCTTGAATTACTTTGTCCATTCATGCATTTATTCATTCAACAGATGTTTATTGACTCTCTGCTCTTGAGGGAATTCTATTCTAGTAGAGAATATTATGATAAACAAGAAATATATTAACAGGCCAGATAATTTTGGAGAATGATAAGGACTATGAAGAAAAATCAAGTGAAGGAACCAAAGGTGGGTGGAGTTGCGGAGACTGCTGGGAAGTATGGTCAGGGAAGGCGTTTCTCAGCAGACGGCATTTGAACAGAGACCTGCATGAGGAGATGGAGACACCACGGGAAGATATTTTAGGAAAAAATTCCAAGTAGAGGAAATGGTAGAAATAAAAGCAGAGAGATGAGAAAGACTTTGGTATATTTGAGTTTCAGAGCTTCAGAATCAATACCGGAGTACCTAGACCACAGGGAACAAGGATGCTTCTGGGATGAGAAGGGGCTGGTGAGGCTGGGAGGGCAGATCACCAAGGCCCTGAAAGCTGGGCTGAGGGGTTTGGATGGTTTTATCCAACTGCCTAATTAAGTTGCTGCTTGATCATCTCAAAAGCCACTCAAACTGGGTATTATCTTTAGACAAGCGTTTAACAATATTTTTGGAGGGTGAAAACTGGAATACCAGTGTTGTTTTAATATATGGCCTCCATTATTTTAGTGCTTTCAATAACCTACCATATAAGAAGGTAGCAAATTTAGGAACATTAAGTTTTTCAGGATCCCTGTTGATCTCTCCTAAGGGGCCCAATGCCTCAGCCACCTTCCTCTGAACCATCAACACCTTTCTCCTGGGCCATAGGAGCTGTCTGCCACTGCCTCTGTTGATTTATCAGATATACAGAAGATCATCTGGGGTTTTCACTCAAGCTACAGGCATAGACCTGAGTTAACTCCTAATGCCAGAAGGATTTCTGTTGTTAACAATATACTTGCATTCAGTTTCAGACTTTCCACTGACCTCCCCAAAGTGAATTTAACCTATATATTCTGATCCCAAGGATCCAAAACCAAAAAAAAATTATCCTGAAGGAACACTTACGTGCTCTAGTAAAGATGTATAATGATGAAAAAAAACATTATTCTGTAGACCAGAAGAGCCCAAATGTGAACCTAAAATGAGGTCAGTCACTGCATTCACTTTGTATCCAGAGGCCTGGTGACCCGTCCTTTAGAAGTCCTATTCACTGAGATGCAGGATCCACTCTTGGGCCTTCCTAAGGTCCAGTAGTACTTTCTCATCAAAATTTATGAATCCAGCTTCAAGTTATTCTCATTAGACATCCAGGATTAGACTTACCCCTTAAATCTGAGAAGCCTGCCTCTAAGCCAAAGACATCATTCCTTCTCATTCAACACAGATTTACTTGGTACGTACTATGTGCTGTCATACACAGATGTGTTAGATGTTCAAGTAATAGCACTTAACGTTATAGCCCAGACCTGGTCGTGTCCGTGGTAAAGTAAGTGCGGAAGTTCCAAAGATCCGGAGAGTTGACAGCGCTGTGAGTGCACAGAGCAGCATGTTAACACAGACAGTGTGTCTATGCTGGGAGCTGGGTGAGGAGTAGAATTTAGCCACACGTGAGGCGTTGTATTGGGAAGGAGCTGAAATTGAGGGCAGGTTGTATAATTCTGTGGTGATGACAACATAAATCTCTCTGTTTATTATTTGAGGAATTACATTATTTTTAAAAGAAAATTATTTAGATAAAACAATTTACGAAGTGATTGAGAGGCAACTTCTTTGTCTCCTGTAAAGCTACCCTCAAGATCTCAAAAGGCTTATGGTAGATTGTATTCCTGGCCCCAAATGTTCATTACTCCCTGTATCCGTGGCTTTTGCTGTGTGACACTGCCGTCCCTCCCGCTAAAGGTAGAGTGAACTCTCACCTTGACTTTCTGCTTACCCTGTGACTTACTTGACCCAATGAGCTGTTAGCAGATATGCAAGCGAAAGCTTGAAATGGACTCGCATGACTGAGTTTGCCTTCTTGCACTTTTGCTATCCCCATGAGAAGAACCTCCCCTGGGTAGATGCTGCCTATTCAGCATGGTCCCAGAATGAACATACACAGAGCTGCCCTGATCCAACCTGTAATGAGAAAATAAGCCTAGACCCATGGAAAACTTGAAGCGGAGCTGACCAGTTTAGCCAGAGCAGATGAGTAAGCCCCTAGCCGAACCACAAATACTTGAGTAAGAGTAAAGATTGCTGTTTTAAGCCAATGAATTTTGAGCATCATGTGGTAATAACTGACTAATGCAGAGCACGACTACTAAAAAGCTCGCACCAGTGATAGCCCTGCATTTCTGTGTTAGGATTCCTGACTTACTCTTTTTTCTGTCTGGAACTACATTTGCTGGTTTGTATCCTGGTTTCCCAATACTTGTGGCTGAACACACCCTATCCCCAGTAAAAATAGCTTCTTTACCTTTTATGATTGTCCTTTGCCTGGACGACAGCATGACTGCATAGGCCCCTAGGTCATTGATTAATCCTGTGCCCTCATGCTATTCACATGTCCTCTTTATGACCTCTCCTACCTATGGATTTGGACTGACCTTCAACTTCCATCTCTGTTTAATTTTTCCTAGAGGAAATGATTTGATATCTTTCTCTCAAGTTATGCATTAGAGGTTGTGCTCGTATACTTATAAAAAGAAGCAGTTAGGACCCAGATATATACAGAGGGAAAACCATGTGAACACAGGGAGAAGACAGTCATCTAAAAGCCCAGGAGAGAGACCTTAGAAGAAATCAACCCTGCTAATATCTTGATCTCTGACTTCTAGCCTCTAGAACTGTGAGAATATAAATTTTTGTTGTTTAAACTACCCAGTCTGTGGTACTTTGTTATGGCAGCTCTAGCAAACCAATACACTGAAAAAGGTGATAAACTAGGATGAGGGCATTTTTTGAAAAAGTACTCAAAGCACTATGAAAACACAGAGGAGGTATTTTTAGGAGTTGGGGGAAAGAAGGAAGAAGAGAAATCTATAGAAATGGTAATATTTTGAATTTTAAATGATGAATAAGATGGTATTAAGTAGCAAATATTTCAGGTAGAGTGAAAAACATGCAAATACAGGAAGATATGATGAATCATGGAATATTTAGGTAAATGCAAATTGTTTGGTAAAGCTGGAAATGTAAGGAGATAAGCAAAAATAACTACCACAGACATCTTATGCAGATAGTTCATACTTAAAGAGAGCATGCACTCTTTCCCTAGAACATATAAATTATCTACCATATAAAATAATTTTTGTAACAAAGAGTGATTTCTTCACCTTCTATTTCAATTGGACCCCTAGTGTCAAATTGGGTGAACTTTAAAATAGCTTGGCAGCTTGATTCCAATATCTAGCTGCAAAGCTTTTGGAGGAAGATTGATATTCCTGAATTTCTATCAATGTATTCTTACCACCACATAATCATTGTACCAAATGTTCTTCCGTTTTATAGGCTATCTAACTAGTTCCCAAAGATAAAGCTCTGAATTAGTTACAGAGGTTGTAAAATCAGAAAACTTGGGTACTATTTACCATCAAACTGAGCCGGAGTAATTTTTTTTTTTTTTTTTTTTTTTTTAGAAGGGCTGGGAACCATGATTGTTTGGGGTTGTACTGATGCGGGTGAAAAGAGTGGCTGAAGCATTGAGCCTGTAGAAGAAGGAAGATGAATGAATTTCTGTTATTGGGCTTCTCTCCAAGTTGGCAAATACAAAATCAAACAGCTATGTGCCAGATGTGCACGGCTGCTGTTGGGCCATCTGCAGCTTACTTTTGTGCCATATGCCACTTTTACATTTGGTTGACTAGGGTATCAGAGGCAAAATTCACAATGCAATTGTTTTTGCATTATTCTTGTAAATTTAATCAGAAAAAAAAAAAAAAAGAACTGATATCCAGCTAGGCTAGGGAGTGAGCATAGCATAGTTGGTACAGAGATAAGTACTGCTAGGATTGCTTCAGGGTCTTAACTCAAAAGCCAGAAGCACCCTTTGACTACACTTTGAGAAAACAAATGACAAAGAGGTGCTGTGATCCTGACTCTTTGGTGACCTTGTTAACTCTGAGTCCTCTTTAAGGCCATTTTTTACTTTTTCTTTTTTTTCCTCTAATTTGTTCCACTTTACATTTTCCCTTGTCTATGGATAGCAACCCTACTACATACACCAAATAAAAACCTAGCCAGTTATTTCCTCTTTATTGAAAATGGGCTGTAGTTGTGGTTTTATATTTCTGAGTTGTTGTCCTACCTGGCACAGTAGTACAACATTAGCAAAAAAAAGATTGCTTTGCAATTTGAATTCCATAGGTAATATAACAATACCACTGACAGGGTATAAGCAAGGAAAATGGATTATGATATGCTTATATTTCATACCCAGAAAATAATTTCTTGTTTTTTTCCCAGGCTTTTACAAGACTGTCAGCCATTCGTGACCATATATTAATATGTTTACTTTTTGCCAGCTTGGAATCTAGTTGAGACTGAACTCCAGTCAACACTTTTCTGAATCAAAGCCTACAGTCTTAATTAAGCTAACAAATGACTACACTTCTTAACTGAAGTGGTCATGACACTCCACTATTTCCAACAGCTGGTATTCTTATTTCAGATATAGCATGTATATACACTGTGACAGTATATAAACCAACAGCATGCCTAAAATCAAGGAGGCCTGTTCTTTTTTAAAATTTTGTGAATATTGTATTATTATGTTGAAGTATGCATGGAAAAAGTAAACCTCGGAGGCCCCAAAGATATATGAATAGCTGACATAAGGGAAAGAAAGTCAGAGGAAGTAGCATGGAAACTATACTAAATCTATATTGTTTAATTAGAGCTAATTTAATGTTTTAGCTCTATTTTAGGGATTTTTTTTTTTTCTCTACGTGTTTTTTGTTGTTTTTTTTTTTTATTTTTGGCTGTGTTGGGTCTTCGTTTCTGTGTGAGGGCTTTCTCTAGTTGTGGCAAGCGGGGGCCACTCTTCATCGCGGTGCATGGGCCTCTCACTGTCGCGGCCTCTCTTGTTGCGGAGCACAGGCTCCAGACGCGCAGGCTCAGTAGTTGTGGCTCACGGGCCTAGTTGCTCCGCGGCATGTGGGATCTTCCCAGACCAGGGCTCGAACCCGTGTCCCCTGCATTGGCAGGCAGGTTCTCAGCCACTGCGCCACCGGGGAAGCCCCCTCTATGTGTTTTAATAAGTGTTCTTGGTGACCAAACTGATTACAGTTTGTAATGTTTAGCATATTCATATCACTCTAAATTGCCACTGATGTTAGATTATGTTTTAAACTTTAAAATGATCATGAAGAGACACTTTCAGATGTTTTGGCATTTGAACTTTGGGTTGAGAGCTATTCTGTGATATCCTGATGGACTGGTTCTGTTAGAAAAATTGCAGGCTTTTATAGACCATGAGCCTAAACTAGGATGGTGATGGGTTTCTTTGTGAGCGACTAAGTTCACATTCCTCATCTGAAAAATTAGCAGGCTGGAGCAATTTATACCTAAGGTCCAATTCAGCTCTTAGAGTGTGTGATTATCACTTGTAATATTTGGTTTTCCATCCCATGGCTATCTTCACTAACATGGAAAATTGAGGACAGATTATACATAAAG
This sequence comes from Balaenoptera musculus, assembly GCF_009873245.2. Classification (NCBI taxonomy): domain Eukaryota; kingdom Metazoa; phylum Chordata; class Mammalia; order Artiodactyla; family Balaenopteridae; genus Balaenoptera; species Balaenoptera musculus. Next base: position 58,149,097 of record NC_045796.1, on the reverse strand, counting down.
GTCAGCAGCATCCATGGAGAATTGAGAGGAATATGAGGGAACATTACTGAGGCTTGAATATATTCCAGGAAGTGGGCTAGATGCTCTTCACATATTGTCTCTATAATCCCCTCAGCATACATATTAGAGTTCATTATTAGATTAAACCACATGAAATTGCCCTCTTTATAGATCAAAAACTGTTGAATGTCAGCAATTCCATATGGACCATCCTAAATGTTATTCTCTCTATTTTACAGATCAAAACACTGAGGCCTAGAGAAGATAAATAACTTGCCCAGCTGCACAGCTAGTAAGTGGCCAACCTGGAATTTAAACCCAATCCACATTTTAAAATATTATATAAAACATTGCTTCTAAAAGCTAGATAAATGTAGTTTATTATCAGCTATTTCTATTTGCACGTAAATAATACCCTAAAACCTTTTCAACTTGTATTTTTAATGGGTTAAATGTGCCCCACCACATAATTTTTCTTGCTAGAAAGCCCCCTACTTTTTCTATTCTAATATGCTGTATTAACTTTTGACAAGGAACTGTGGAAATACAGCTACTGTATCTCAAATGCCCACAGTTAGCACATTAATAAGGTAGAGTTTAACTTTGTATATAAGGTGGCAAAATAAGTACCAATTCTTTCAATTTGTTTGTTTTAGTCTTAAGCTTAAATTTGGCCTATGGTCCTTTATTAGAGATTTTGTGTTTGTATGTGAGGGAGGGTATCATTCTGTTTTTGGAAACATGCATTTTTTTCCTTATGACTAGTTTCCTGTATTTTTTTTTTTTTAATTTTAGAAAGAACACTTAAGATCTACCCTCTTAACAAACTTTTAAGTACATAGTACAGTGTTGTTAACCACAGGCGCAGTGTTTTATAGCAGATCTCTAGAACCGATTCATCCCGTATAATCGAAACTTTATACCCATTGAACAGCAATTCTCTAGTTTCTTACACATGTTTTTTGTTGTTGTTTGTGCATATTTAGTGTGACTTATCTATGATTAGCAGATGTTGGGTTCAGTGTCACGGGGTGGGCAAAGCAGGCAGACTCTATATGGCTAAAAATATGCTCATTGGGGCTGTATTTAAAGCCAATGCATGTGTCAGAATTTGAGTTTGGCAGGCTTTCGCATAACAGTCCTAGCCTGCTGTGAGGAAGTAAACAACAAAGAAGCCAATGTACACAGGCCATCTTTGGCCCATTTATATAACAGTGTGTTACCCAGGTATGTAGCTGTAGGGAAAGAAAGCATGGCACAGCAGCCACTGATGAAATAGCAGTTGTTCTTCAGTGATCACTGTGCTGCCAGCACACAAAGGAAAAAGGACACCTCTCAGAAGTCAGGGACTGTCCTTTTAGTCGTAGTTTCTTTTCTGTTCTCTTGTGATCCTATGAGATGTGGTCGGTGCCCTTATTTATTCAGCACCAGGTATGTGCCATGCATAGTGCTGTGGACTTGCATATCCAGAACTGTTCTTGGTACATAACAGGTGCTCAGCAAATATTTTTTGAATAAATAAATTATCCTTAATATTCACAACAATATTAGAAGGTAGTTATTGTCATACTTGTTTCACACATTAGGGGCCCACCTTCCTAAGGCAATTTGAGATACAGCAGCTGTATTTCTACAGTTCTTTGTCAAAAGTTAATATATAGCATATTAGAATAGAAAAAGCAGAGGCTTTCTAGCAAGAAAAATTGCCTGGTGGGGCACATTTATCCCATTAGAAAGATAATTTGAAAAGGCTTTTAGGGTCTTATTTACATGCAGATAGAAATAGGTAACAACAAAGTATGTTTATCTAGTTTATAAAAGCAGTGCTTTATATAGTGTTTAAAGTGTGGACTGGTTTAAATTCTAGGTCGGATAAGTTCAGTGCCTCTCTGCTGTGGACAGGAGAGCACTGACACAGAAAGCATGTGGTAGGAAGATGATGTCCCCCTTAAGCTGATGGCAAAAAAGAGGACTGAAGCCTCACATACACAGTCAGCTATGCTCCAAACATAGCTTCGGGTCTCTGTCCTCACTTCCTCTCATATTCAAGCAGGCAACACTGTGTTGGGGGAAAAGTCAAACTACATTTTGGAGTCAGACCTGAATTTAAATCTTGATTTGTCACACGGTATAAATAACCTATTGTGTCTTCAGTATGAGAACCTGTAAAATGGGACCAATAATACACATCTCACAGTGTAGTTTTGAGAATAAAATTTAAAAATGTCACTAGAGCATCTAGCAGATGATCCGGCTCGTAGTTAAATGCTCAACAAATGTTAGTTTCCATCCCTACTTTTTGAGGCTACGTTTTCTACGTCAAGGCTTCCCCTGATGTTCATTTTACTATGATTTTGCCAGTATAGAAATATTCAGAGTGGAGGTAGTTGAATAAAGTGGTTTGCTTCTCCCTAGCCTCCTGTTCTTTTCCCAGGCATAGTCCTAGAAATGGGTTTAACTTTAACATTTCCTCAGAAGCCATAATGTCCAGCAATAAGATGAATTAGGATGCTTGGCTATTCTTCTCATTGAAAAACACAATAGAAGCTGGGAAAAAAAAAAAAAAAAAACTGGCATGGAAGAAGAGAGGTCCATGCACATGTAGGGACCTAGAAAGTCCCACTCTTTCTTCATGTGACATAAGCAGGTTGTTTTGGGGGTGAGTGAGAAGCTTGGCACAAGTTGAGGTGCTTCCTCCCAATGGAAATATGCTGCCTTTGAGAAGGTGTCACCAGGTAGAGTTCATGGCTCCAGAAGAATATACACCAGACATCTTTATCCTCTGTTAGAAAGTACTTGTAATACGATTCATATTAATATTTATTTATTCATTTGGAGAAATGTTTTGCTCTTTGTTTTTATATTTCTGGATGCTACATTTATTTTTTTTCTCTTTGAAAATTCTAATGACCATCTGCAGCACTGAGAACTAGAGAAGTTATTATGACAGCTATATTTCAGATTCAGTGAAGATTACTGGTAAAGTGCATGCATTCGCTTTTAAAAATTTGGGGCAGATTCTAACACCTATATACTAGCTTTTAAAACAAAATGTGTCCCTCTTAAATGCTGGACGTTTCTCAAACAAAGGCAAGAATATGAAATCTGTTCAGCATGTTTCTTTGAGAATATTTTTCAGGAAATAAAACCTTAACTTCACTTGATTAACTTTGGTTGGAACAAAACCATGTTTTTTTCTCCAGTAGTTAGCTCTCTTCACTGTTGTACAGCCACTAACACCAATGACCAACTCATTCGTCTGGAAACTTTTTTCTTCCCTGATCTGAGTTCTCTATCCTAGTATGACTGTTTTTCTATTCTCTAATTCTTTTTCCCCTGTTTTCTTTGTTCCTTTTTCCTCCTCCAAAAGTGTATCTTCGTGTCTTTAATCCTATTCTCTCCTTTCTATATTCTCTGTTGCTTAGTGAGCTCACATATTCACATGACTTCAATACCTTATCCCTAAGTACATGATTTTCAAATATCACTCTCAAATAACAACCACGCTTTCTATTTCTAGTCCACATTTCCAATTCTTTGACAGCACCCCAGAAGTTCCAGTGGCACCCTAATGAAATCATTCCCATTTTTTGATACTGGCATTAAGAAATAAAACCAAAAATCTTAGCTCCATGTTTGAGTCCTTCTTTTCCCACTCTACTTTTAGTAATTCAGTTATATTCTGCCAAAACTTTTAATCTCTTCTTCCTTTTCATTACAATCATTATATAATATTTCATCAATTCTGACATCTGTATTTGTTCAAGTGTTAACATCTCTGAAACTAGAATGTGTCCTACAACTAATGGTGTATTAGGACTTTTGTAGTTTAATTAGCAGTGCTTTCTGTTATTTCAGAATAGTACATAAAATAATGATGTATCTTATAACCGACTTGATGTCCCACTTTTTGTAAACTCCTATTCACCACTCTCTTGAATTTTGGTAATTGTTTTCTCAAACTCCAATTATTCTTTTCATCACCAGAATATTCTTCTTAAAGTTTAATTCTGATCAATCGCTCTCTGGGTCAAGAACTTTTATTTATCCCCATTAGTAATTATACTATCCACATTCTGTATTTTGGCAATCAAGACCCTCTTGATGTCTTATCTCCCACATCTCTCCTAATAATTTGCCATTCCATATACAAACTGGAGTAGTTGTCAAGTATACGCTGTAATTTCTTACCTCTGTTCCTTTGCTGAAGGCAGTGTTATGCTTCAAATGGTGCATTCTTCCTCCCATCTGTTGATAGCCTACCTGTGAATAAAAGAAGTTTAAATGTCACTAACTCCATGAAGCCTTACTGATTTGCCCAAACACTGTGGTTTCTCCCTCACATGATACTATTATTCCTATCTAATAAAGGAGGAAGTTAAGAAATTAATAAGAGCCGAAGTCCAGAATCTATTTCCTTTTAGAATCTGCTCTACAAAATCTCACCGCAAACCAAGCACCTCATATAAAATCCATCACTCACATACAGTCTCACCACCAATATAAAAAAATCAGCTTTCACTTTTCAAAATAGCAATTTCATTGATGTATAATTTATGTGAAAAAAGATCCATTATAAGTGCAGCATTCCATGAGTTTTGACATAGCCATCACCACAATCAAGATGTAGAAAATTTCCATCATCTCAAAAGGTTTCCTTATGCCCCTTTCCTGTCAGTCCTCACCTCCCACCCTGGCCCCTAGCAACCACTATAATTTCTGTCACTATACACTGAATTTCCTGTGTTCAGACTTTCATATAAATGGAATCATATAGTATTCTTTTATATCTGGCTTTTTTGCTCAGGATACTGCTTTTGGGGATTCAGTTCTGTTGTTGCATATATCAGTAGCTTGTTTCTTTTTCTTGCTGAGTCCATTGTAGGGATATACCACAATATGCTTACCCATTCACCTATTGATGGACATTTAGTTTATTCCCATATTTTGGCTATTACAAATAAAGCTGCATAAATATTCTTGAACAAGATTTTTTATGAACATGTGTTTAATTTCTCTTGGGTAAATATCTAGAGATGGAATTTTTGTGTTTTATGGCATGTTTAATTTTATGAGAAACTTCTCAATCTTTTCTAAAGTAGTGTATCATTGTGCATTCCCAGTAACTCTATATGAGTTCCTCTTCAACACTTGATAGCACCATTCTTTTGAATTTTGGCCGTCCTGGTGGATATGTACTGGATTTCATTATAGCTTTATTTTTCATTTCCTTGATGATTAATGATGTTGAGCATCTTTACTGTGCTTATTGGCTATTTATTTACCGTCTATCAGGTTGTTTTCTTATCAAGTTGTAAAGACAACACTTATTGGGCTGGCCAACAAAGTTCCTTCAGTTTTTAAGTAAAAATAAAAAACACAGTTTTTCATTTTCACCAAGAAATTTATTGAACAATGCATTCACCGTTTTGTTTCAGTACCTTCTGCCATTTTTCAGGCAACTTCATAATTCCATCTTCCCAAAACTTTTTATCTTTTTGAGCGAAGAACTGTTCCAGATGTCTTCCAGGGAATTGAAATTTTTTCCATTAAGAGAATTTTGTAAAGACCTAAATAAATGGAAATCTGAAGGTGCAACGTCTGGTGAATTTGGCGGATGAATCAGAACTTCCCAGCCAAGCTGTAACAGTTTTTGCCTGGTCATCAAAGAAACATAAGGTATTGAGTTATCTTCATGGAAGATTATGCATTTTCTGTTGACTAATTCTGGACGCTTTTTGTCGAGTGCCGCTTTCAGTTGGTCTACTTGGTAGCAGTACTTGTTGGAATTAATCGTTTGGTTTTCTGGAAGGAGCTCATAATAGAGGACTCCCTTCCAATCTCACCATATACGCAACATCACCTTCTTTGGATGAAGACCAGCCTTTGGTGTGGTTGGTGGTGGTTCATTTCACTAGCCCCACGATCTATTCTGTTCCACATTATTGTACAGTATCCACTTTTCATCACTGTCACAATTTGTTTAAAAAATGGAACGTTTTCGTTACCTTTAAGTTAGAGAATCACATGCGGAAGTATGGTCAAGAAGGTTTTTTTCGCTTAACTTATGTGGAACCCGAATATCAAAGCAATTAACATAACCAAGCTGGTGCAAATGATTTTCAGCACTTGATTTGGATATTTTGAGTATGTCGGCTATCTCCCGCGTGGTATAATGTTGATTGTTCTCAATTAATGTCTCGATTTGATCGCTGTCAACTTCAACTGGTCTACCTGACCGTGGAGCATCGTCCAGCAAAAAATCTCCAGCATGAAACTTCGCAAACCACTTTTGACACGTTGGTTCAGTCACAGCACCTTCTCCATACACTGCACAAATCTTTTTTTGTGTTTCAGTTGCATTTTTACCTTTCTTGAAATAATAAAGCATAATATGCCAAAAATGTGGCTTTTTTTCTTCCATCTTCAATATTAAAATGGCTACACAAAAATTCACCAATTTTGATTTTTTTTTAAATGCACAATGATATGACAGCTGTCACAATACAGTCTAACAAAATTGTTTCAAATGAAGTTAAAGACAACTAAGGGCTACTAGAGCCATCGTATGGAAAAAGCCGAACGAACTTTTTGGCCACCGCAATATTGTCTTTACTCACCGCTGAGAATATTTCTGATACCACATGTGTGGATTTTCCCCCACACTGACCAATTCTCTGACACCTGCTTAGTAGCCTAACATTTCAACTCAATTCTGACACTAATCAGAGTTAGTGAATACCCCACAGTTTAAGGGCTCAATCTCACAAGACTGCTCCCCACTTCAGATGCCAATCACAAGCAGTGGGTCCCAGGTTACCTGCATCTTCTGTCTGGCTTGGCTACAAATCAGAGGTTCCCATGATCATCTTCTTAGGTTTGATAATTTGCTAGAGTGGCTCATAGAACCCAGGTAAAGAGTTTACTTACTATTGCCAATTTATTACAAAGGATACAAATGAACAGCCAGATGAAGAGATACATAGGACGATGTCTGGATGGGTCCTGAATGCAGGAGCTTCTGTCTTTGTGGAGTTGGGGTGTGCCACCCTCCTGGCACATGGGTGTGTTCACCAACTCTGTACTTTTGGGATTTTTAATGCAGGCTTCATCATATAGGCATGATCAATAATTAACTCAATTTCCAACCCCTCTCCCGTCTCCAGAGAAAGGGGTGCAGAGATGAAAGTTCCAAGCTTCTAATCATGGCTTGGTCTTTCTAAAGCCCCCATCCAGGAGCCCACCAAGAGTCACCTCATTAGAACAAAAGTTGTCTCTATAACCTAGAAATTTCAAGGGATTTAGAAGCTCTGTGTCAGAAAACTGGGATCAAAAATCAAATATTAGCAGGAACAGGAGGCAGAGACCAATATATAATATATATTTCTTATTATTTCACAAGTTGTAAGAGTTACTAATATATGAGTACAAGTCTTTGGTCATATATATATAATATATATATTTAATAATGTCTTTTGAAAAGCAAAAGTTGTAAATTTCTATATGATCCAGTTATCAGTTTTTCTTTTGTGACCTAAGAAATATTTTCCCATCCCAAGAGAACAAAGATTTTTTTCTTCTAGAATTTTTTAAAACATAGTTTTTTACATTTATAGCTATTTTAGTTAATTTTCATGTGTGTTGTGAGGTAAGATTGAGGTTTATATTTTTCTATATGGTAATCCAGTTTTCCATTACTATTTGTTAAAAAGTATCCATTCCCCTATTAGATTACCTTGACCCCTTTATTCCAAATGATTTGGTGTTACATTAATGAATCTATTTCTGTACTCTCTTCTGTTATTCTGTATGTTTGTTCTTATGCCAATACCACACTGTCTTAATTACTCTACTTTTAAAATAAGCCCTCAACTTTGGACTTATAGTCCCCTAACCTCTCTGTGTGTAGACCTGCCACTCTCCAGTCCATTCCCTTCTTGATTACCAGAGTTAACTTTGAACAGGATGTTCGTCTGGCTTTTGTAGATCCCTTCTTTACAGTGTAGTTTTAGAATCAGCTTGTCAATCTCTACAAGAAAGCTTTCTGAAGTTCTAATTGAGATTATGTTGAATATATAGACTGAGTAGAAATACGAGTAGAAATTACATCTTAACAATATTATGCCTTTCTGATCCATGAATATGGCATAGCTTTACATCAATTTAGATCATTTGTTTTTGTCAATAATGGTTTACAGTTTATAGTGTACAGATCTGGCATGTATTTTGATTAAATTTACCCCTAATTATTTCATGTTTAAATATAATGAAAATAGTAATAATTAAAATTTCAAGTTCTAGTTTTTCATTGTCAGCATATACAACTGCAATTGATTTTTTATAGTCCCCTTGTATCCTGTGGACTTGCTAATTTGCTTATGAATTATAATGTTGGTAGTTTTTAGTAGATCCTTAGGATTTTCAATGTACATAATCTGGATTATGTTGTCTTAGAGTAAGAATGGTTTTTTTTACATATTTTTACCTTTCTCCATGCCTTTTGTTCCTTTTCTTTTTTTTTTATTTTTGCCTTATTGCACTGGCTATAATCTCCTTTGCAATGTGGAATAAAAGTGGTATGAGCAAGCATTCCCTTCTTGTTTTAAATATTAGGGAAAAAATTTAATTTTTAATCATTGAAGATGTAGCTGAAGGCTTTTTGTGGACATCATTTATTAGATTAAAGAAGCTCATTTCTATTACTAATTTATAAGTGGATGTCAAATTTTGTTAAATGCTTTTTTTTTTTTTTTTAACATCTATTGAGATAATCGTGCGGTTTTTCTCCTTTGTTAATATGTTGAATTACATTGGCTGATTTTCAAATCTTGAACTAACCTTGCATTCCTGGGGGAAAATGTAGTTGGTCATGGTGTAGTAACCTTTTTAGAGATTGTTGGATTTGTCTTGATAATGTTTTGCTGAGGGCTTTTATGTCTATATTCATAAGAGATTCTTGTAATATCTGTGTCTTACCTTGGTATCAAGGCAGACCTAGCTTTATAAAATAAATTGGCAAGTGTTTCCATATCTTCTATTTCCTGAAAGAGTTTATGTAGTTTTTGTATTATTTCTTTCTTTAATGATTGATAGAATTCATATTAAAGCCATTGGGCCTGGGATTTTCTTTATTGTACCTGTAAATTGAAATGCTTTAATAGGTATATGGCTACTCAGAATTTCTGTTTTTTCTTGGATCACTTTGGATAATTTTTTGTCTTTCAAGTAGTTTGTCTGCTTGATTAAGTTGGCAAATCTATTGGCATAAATATAGTCCTAATATCTGTTTATTATTCTTTTATTATTTCTAGGACCTGTTGTGATGGCCCCCCTTCCATATCCAGTAGAGGTAACCTTGTTCTCTCTGTCTCTTCCTCTCTCTCTCTTAGATGTCTCTCAGTATGTCTCATATACCTAGAGTTCCTCAATTTTATTGTTTTTTAAAAAACAGCTTTCGATTTTATGATTTTCCCATTTATTCATTCCTTTTATTTTACTGAATACAAGATTCAAATTATAAAAATACAATGTGATGCAGACAGGATTTCATTGGTAGCAGGAGATTTAAATTTATTTCTCAGAAAAGTGTCAATTAAAAAGATGAAAAATAAGTAGAGGCATAGAAGAACCAAATAACAATAATTTATGTCTAATTGAGTATAAATAAATAAATATCAAACTCTTCAAAGAAACAGAGCATATAGCTTCTTTTAAAGCCTCCTAGTATATTAAAAATATGTATTATGCATGTCAAAAACTAAATACCTTTCTAAAAGTAGAAAGAATAAAGGCAACATTTTCTGTTCAATAAAACTAGAAAATAGGGGCTTCTCTGGTGCCGCAGTGGCTAAGAATCCGCCCGCCAATGCAGGGGACATGGGTTTGAGCCCTGGCCCAGGAAGATCCCACATGCCTCGGAGCAACTAAGCCCGTGCACCACAACTACTGAGCCTGTGAGCCACAACTACTGAAGCCCATGCACCTAGAGCCCGTGCTCTGCAACAAAAGAAGCCACCGCAATGAGAAGCCCACGCACCGCAACGAAGAGTAGCCCATGCTCACCACTACTGGAGAAAGCCCGGGTGTAGCAATGAAGACCCAACACAGCCAATAAAGAAATAAAGAAATAATAAATTCTTTAAAAAAATAAAAATCCTATCACTGGAAAATTTAAAACTCATTTAGAAAACCCTTGTGATTGAAGGAACTCCCAATCAAAAATTCAGAATATCTAGAAAATTATTCAATATAATAATTATATCATTATCTAATAGAACCATTTGTATCCAGCTAAAATAGTACGTAGAGAAAATACATACACTTAAGAACCATATAATCAAAAGATTAAGGATAAAAATAAAGCATCCAACTCAAGAAGTTATAAAAACAAGAGGGCTTCCCTGGTGGCGCAGTGGTTGAGAATCTGCCTGCCAATTCGGGGGACACGGGTTCGAGCCCTGGTCTGGGAAGATCCCACATGCCGTGGAGCAACTAGGCCCGTGAGCCACAATTGCTGAGCCTGCGCGTCTGGAGCCTGTGCTCCGCAACAAGAGAGGCCGCGATAGTGAGAGGCCCGCGCACAGCGATGAGGAGTGGCCCCCACTTGCCGCAACTGGAGAAAGCCCTCGCACAGAAACGAAGACCCAACACAGCCATAAATAAATAAATAAATAAATAAATAAATAAATAAATAAATAAATAATTACCAAAAAAAAAAGAAGGAATGCTATCTTTAAAAAAAAAAAAAAACAAGAAAAAATTGGTTAAATGAGAACAGAAGAAAGGAATTGACAATGAAAAAAGACAGAAGACTTAAAATCAGAAAACAAAAAGTGCCATAGCTAAACAAAAACTCAAGAGCTGTTTTAGTAAAAGCGGCAATATCAATAGCATTAATAAGAAGACAATAAAATAATTATTATCAATAACTTATCCAAATACTACGTGAGAATAGAGAAATATCCAGGACTTTGGTGGAAATTAGAGTCATAAGAGACTATAATGAGTCAGAGACTCTATTTGAAAACATAAATGGAGGAAAATATAAATATAATTTATAAGTATAAATTATTGAAAATGAATTTAGAAAGATAGAAATTCTAAACAAACCAATTACCATAGTAGAAAGAGAGAAAGTTATTAAAGAACATCATGACAAAATGCACCAGGGCAAGATAAAACAGAGGTGAATTCTATTGGATCATTAAATAAAGATAATTTTAAATGCTACAAACTCTTCCTCAGCCTAAAGGAAGAGTTGTAATTGAAGGTTCAGTCACAAAGCAAGTTTACTCTTGTCTGCTACCGTCCTCTGAAATTTGCTTAATAAGCCTGCTTTTTCTTTTCTAATCTCTGTCCATGGAGCAGTCCCATGACTTTTCTGGTCACACTGAAATAATAAAATATTGCATTAATTTAGCAATTAGAATGCCCATGCTTAAGTAAAATGGATACTCTGATTTTCTTGTATTCCTCTCTCCTCAAGGAAGAGATAACTGCTGATAGACACTTGTAAGCAATGAGGAGGAGGAGGCTGGTGTCTTTCTACTGTAGCTAGTTGTAGGCTACTAATTTTTTGCAAGTTCTTCTGAGTGTTCTGTCTTACCACGCATTTAGGTAGTTACTATCTCTCACTTTTGGGCCTTGACCAAAGTTTCTATTGTTATATTGTGACATAGGAATGATTCAATAAAATTCACTAAATGAATAATTCCAGTGAAAGAAATTATATGATTATTTATAAAGATAATAAAAATGCAGTTGAAAAAAATCAATATTTATTTAATTTTTTAAAATAAAGTAGGATTGGATAGATGATTTCTTAACTTGATAAAATAAATCTATCTCAGCTTCCAAACCAGTGAAATAATTAACATGTCCATTAGTGTAGTGGTAACCACTCTTACCACTATTATTTAACTTAGTCTGAAGGTTTCAAGCTCAACAATTAGACAAGAGAAAGAAATGAGAGATATAAAACTGGAAAGCAAAAGATAAAATAATTCCTTTTCTCAATAGATGATATATCATACCTGAAAAATCCAAAGAATCAAAATAATTTCCAAACAGTAAGAAAACCAGTAATATCGCTGAGGGCTGTTTTTGTATAAAAATAATAACCAAAATTAATAAGATTTTTATGTAGTTACATAAACACCAATTTGAAAATATAATTGAGAAAAAGATTCAGTTACAGAAAAAACATAATATTTAGTAACAAACTTATAAGAAATATGAAAGACATATATAAAGAAAGCTCTAATATATTAATAAGATACCAAAATTATAACTGAAAAAAGAAAAGGCATTTTCTATTCTTGAGTGGGAAGACATAAAATCATAAGAGTATTGTTTTCTCTAACTTAATCTGAAAATTTACTTAATTTCAATAAAATAGTAATAATTATCTTTTTAGAACGCATAATATGATTCTGAACTTTATGTGAAAAAAAGAGTAGTAATGGATTGGCTATGTTACACATAATGGAATAGTATAAATACCACAGAATTTAAAACAGTTGGCAAGGCAAATACATAAGTAAGACTAAATAGAGTCCAGAAAAAGATACAATTTATTAATAAATGATTTTAGCATATGATCAAAATCACATTTTATTCTGATGGTGAACAGATGAATTATTCAACAAATTAGGCTGGAGCACCTAAGTGGATAACTAAAACAAATTCAAAGATTTAAATATAAAAAGTGAAAGCAGAAATATACTGGAAGAAACATGAAAGACTTTTAAAAAAATCTTGGAAAGAGACAGTTTGTTAGAGATAATATAAAACATTTAAGCTATAAAAGAAAGGATATATAACTTTGCATAAAATAAAAGAAATATGAGAAGATTAAATGAATAAAAATAAATGCAATTGGCAAAGGATGGATTTTCTGAGTACATATAGTTTTCCTAAAAAATAAATTTCAGAAAAAGTAAATGTGAGACAAGACCATGAAGAAACAGTATATAGAAGGGGAAATGCGAATTACTCTTAAACATATAAAAAGGGCCTAAATTTCACACACAATAAAAGAAAAGAAAATTGAAACTATAAGGAGAAAATGTTCATGTGTAAGATTGGCAAAGATTTTTGAAAAAAATGATACAGTGTAGGTGAGCGTGCAGGGAAATGAGCACTTACAGTTATTGGTAGAAATGTAAATTGTGACAATTCTGTGGAGGGCAATTTGTAATATCTATCAAAATGAAAAAAATACACATATGCTTTCACCACCGATATTGCCTCTAGAAATTCATCCTCAAGCTATACTCACATGGGTCAAAATAATCTATGCCTAAGGATATTAACTTCAGTGATCTTTATAGCTGCAAAAGGGTGGATGTAAGCTAATTTTCTGATAATAAGGTACTACTTATTTTAATTATGGTATATCCATGTAGCCATTAAAAAGGATGAGGAAGTTTTATGTATATTGATATAGAATGAGCTCTAGGATAAATTACTATTATATGATCATGTAATATTATTATGACATATTAGCAACCTATTGAACCATGCACATAATGCCACATTATTCATGGTGAATGGGAGATGACTTTTTTCTGTATGCCCTTTTGTACCTTTTGAATTTTGTAGCATTTGAATATTCAATGCTCACAATGACTGTTTAAGACCATAATACCCATTCTACAGATAAGGCAACTGAGGCTCGGAAAGGCTAATTAATGTGCCCAATATCATAGGATTAGTAACCCGTTTGCCACCTGGAAACCAGGTCTGTCTAACTTCAAAGCCAATCATAACCAAGGTTTGGCCAAGTTCAACTGAGCATCACATTTAACTAAGTTTAAATAGTTGTTAACCATTTCTCCACCTCAGTGAGCTATATAGCACAGCTTCTTCTTTTTAAATACCAACTTTGATATAAATTAGCTAACTTTATTACTATAGTTTGTGATTTTATGTACATGAAATCTTGTTCTCCTGAAAGATCCAATTAAGATTACATGAAAGTTTACAACAGTCCTGTTGTGTAGATGGTTCAATATTCCGACAACAAACTAGATAAACATTTTGCCAATCACTAATTAAAAAGCTGGCTCTAAGTACAATAATCTGGAGTCAGTTTGCATTCACATTTCTATTAAAGGCTAATGAATGCACAGCTAAACTAATTTAGTCAAATTGTTTCTTCATTGTGTTCAAAGTTAAAACTAACAATTCAGCTTTAGCCCTGAGTCTTTTAAATTATTTTTTCCTCCCCTATTGAGTAAAAGTCTAATTAAAAGCTTTTAGTCTTTCACATTGTGCAGGCTGCTAAGTGATATTGTTTAGTCTGCAGGGATTCAATTATTACTTGGCTTAAAAATACACATTTCCACAAGGATTTGTTTAACCCACTTTGCCTGGAAGGTTTTGTCCTCTAAAATTTAATCTGATAACAAGATTATTAAATTGTGAAACAAAAGAAAAATTATCTTTGGTGTGAGATTTTATTTGTATTTGGTGTGTAATTTTAACTCAGCTCTTAAGATTTACTGACTATTTGCTGTAAGGTTCAAGTCAGGTGGAGTGGAGGTATAAAAAGTATCCAAAATACTGTGTAGTAGGTGTGAGTTTAACTCTGCATATTCACGAACAGGACTAGTTATATAATTTGCAGGGCCTAGTACATGAAATGAAAATGTGGGGTCCCTTGATCAAAAACCAGAAATTTCAATATGGCAACAACAGAGCTCTAAACCAAGCACAAGGCCTTTCTGACCATGGGTCCTTGTGCGTGCCCGTGAAGCCAGCCCTGTTCTCAAGTGCAGAGTGTAGAAATCTCACATTATGTTATTATTACTTTTAAGATGAAAATGATTCCCCCAATCCCATTCTACTAGATGACAGACAAGCCCACATTCTCGAGCACCCCAGCTTAAAGGTCAGAGGCCTCATAGACACTGAAGGCTCCTGGTCTCTAGTCTGCACTGGTTGCCACTGAAATGTTTCTGGTCCAAGCCCACTGTTCTGTTTCTGTTGCCGAAGATACCTGACTGGCCTGGGAACTTGGTGCCTAGCATTCAACCTTTCTAGCTACACCAAATTTGTAATCCAAATCAATACATTTGAGAGTGAACGGGGGCCCTACTGACTTAACAGACCTATAAGGGGCCTGTCCAGGCGAACGGTACTGTGTAGTCACCCTCATACCGCCATTTACTCCTGAAGTCCAGCCACGTCTCCAGGCACCAGGAGGGACAGGGTTGGGACTTCCACCCTTAGATGAACCTGTATACCTCCAGCTTCTCCATGGGCTGGGGGAAACTCTCCTCTCTGCCACCTGATGTGTAAAACCCAGCATACAGAGGACAATCAAGTCAAATTAATCTGAACTGCCTATTATTTTCTTCCATTCTCCTAATAAAGTAGTCAGAGATAGTTTCTCACTTGGGTCTTTCTAGCTATTTAACTTCCCAGCAGGACAGTTGGGCTGTAGGTAGCCAGAAATTTTAAATACGGTAAAACCAACCAACCAGCCAACCAACCAAACAAACAAAAACCCCTAGTATTATTGAAGAATGGAAGTTTTAATTTCTTAATAACAAATGTATAAACTTAAAAACAAACTAAAAATGTGAAAATATTTTTGTAGAAAATGTTTCTTAAAAACCTAACCATTTCCCTGTTTTCTAAAAGCATGTATACTGTATATAATAGATTTGTCCTTTGGTTGGGTCATTATATGAATTAGAATAGAGCTGTTAGAAACATATGCTTTGGAGCTTGACCATCTGGATAGGAATCCTAGCTTAGCTGTAAGACCTTGGACGAGTTACTTAAATTCTCTGTGTCTCAGTTTCGTCATCTGTAAAATGGGGATACTAACAGTTCCCATGTCATAGTACTATGGTGAGCATTACCTCATAATGTATATATAAGGTAGTTTGAACAGCACAAGTCAATAAATATGAATAGCTAGAATTAATGTATTATACTTGATAAAATAACTCAGAGGCATTTGTGCCTCCAATAAATGATCCCATCCTGCAGTCGTAAGTCTGCTTTAAAATAAAAATAATGTGTCAGTGTTTCAAATATCAGACACCAGTTATTACTATCCTTAAAAAATGTGTACATCATAGCAGCATGTTGCTTCTTTGCTGCATAACTCTTCTAGTTGTTTTCTAATCAGGTGTGCCCGATTTTCTTAGAGTTGTGCCCAAAGTAATAATAGGTAAGTTCAGAGTAAAACTGAGGGGCTATCCTAAGAGTAGAGTAGATAAATTTTATTAGGTGGCCTTTTCAGACCTTGATTTGAGTTGATTAAAATGTTTTGCTTTTTTGCTTCTCTCCAGATGCTTGATCATACTCTCAATAATTGAGATGGTTAATTAATGGGCCACTAGTTAAGTAAGCATTATAATATCTCACAGTTTTGTTATGAAGATGAAATAATATATTGTATATGAAAATTTTTTGTAGACACCATAGTGATACATACATTCAGGGTTTTATTATTGCTGATTTACATGCTAATATTATTAGATGTAGAACTCAAGGAAATATTAAACTTATATGTAATATTCAATGCAATCACTATCAAAATTCCAATGGCATTTTTTTCACGGAAATAGAGAAAAATCCTAAGTTTTATATAGACCCTCAAAAGACCCTGCATAGCCAATGCAGTCTTAAGAAAGAAGAGCAAAGCTGGAGGCATCACACGTCCTGATTTCAAACTATATTACAAAGATGTAGTAATCAAAACAGTAATGGTATTGGCACAAAAATAGACATACAGATCAATTGAACAGAATAGAGAGCCCAGAAATAAACCCATCAGAATAAGCTCAGTTAATTTTTGACAAAGGAGCCAAGAATATACAATGAGGAAAGGATGGTCTCTTCAAAAAATAGTGTTGGGAAAAGTGGACAGTGACACACAGAAGAATGAAACTGGACCACTCATGCACCATGCACAAATTAACTCAAAATGGATTAAAGACTCAAAATAAGACCTGAAACCGTAAAATGTCTAAAAGAAAGCATAGGAAGTAAGTAACTTGACACCCATCCTGGCAATGATTTTCTGCATTTGACACAAAAAGCAAAGACAACAAACAAAAATAACTTCAACTTCTTTCCCTTTACTCATTCCATTTCCCTAGTATCCTTGATCTGGGCTTTCTTTTTCTTAAACTCTTCAATTTTTCTCAAAAATCCAAATTGTATGAAGAAAGCCAGAATTTTTTAAGTTATAATGTGCATACAGTTTACAATCTTATTCAACCACAGGTTACATTAGCATAATGGATCTATGAAGACCTTGTCACCCTTTTACACTCAGATAGTTGCAGAAAACTCACTTCCCCAGCCTGAGAGAAGCCCCTCTCCGCTGGAGTTGGCAGGTCCTCAGACAACAACTTATACAACCTTGATTTCAACATCAAGTCTTAATCACTCATGTTTCTCATTTAAAGCTTGTAATGATAGTAATTAGGTAAATGACTTTATTGTGTTTCCCACTCATTGCCAATGTTGCCATAACCAACTTTTCCCAGAAAAAGAGAAACAGAGAATCCTGCAATTTACCCTTAAGGGAATTTTTACACAACCTTAATTTCAGTTTCAGTGAGATGAAACATTCAGATGGAAACCTTTAGGGAGTAGTTAATGGCCGAAATGAATTCCCCTTATTACCCCCACTAAGTTGTCAACTTGCTAGCATAAGACTATCTCAATAACAGTTAAATTAAAAGTGTAATTTAATGAGATGTCAGTACAGAAGAACAAACTGGTGAAACTTTCTATTTAAACTCAATTTTCAATAGTCTGTTAAGTTCTTAAGTCTTCGGAGAGCTATCATTTTGCTGAAAAAAGATCATATTCATGATTGTCTAGTTTTCATTTGTATCACTTCAGTCCCTTAAAAAGAATTTTGTCTTAAACAGTCACTTTCTGTTTTCACAGAAAGCCTAGCTTTCTCTGGATTTTTCATAATTGCCTTTTCAAAGTGCATCCCACCCCCACAGGAAGTCATGACACTATTCTGAGATACTTTAAAGTCCATAGTAATGATGTCAGAGGGAAGGACTTCATGAATACAAGAATATTTTTCCAGAGAGGCACTCCCCAACTATCTTCTCTCTCTCTTTCTCTTATTAGTTTGAAATCTGGAAGGATCTAGAAAAGTTCTGTCAGCTCACCGAGGGGCCAATGAAACTAATAAAGTTGTTTAAAGCTCTGGTCCCAGCCAGAGGCAGAGCTGAAACTAGAATTTAGACCTCTACCACTCTTTTTGTTACCAGGTCCAGGCTCGCCGTGTGACAGGCCAATAAATAGAGAGATGAGGTGTTGGGGCAATCAATAAACAGCAACTTTATTCGGAAAGCCAGCAGACTGAAAAGATGGTGGACTAGTGTCCCAAAGAACCACCTTACCTGAGTTAGAATTCAAGCTTCTCTTATACTAAAAGGGAGAGAGGTGTGGCAGGTTGCTGCAAACTTCTTGGTGCTGGAATCCTTTGTTCTTGCATCTGTCGGTGTAGGTCTGATCATAATGGTCCTGTAAATCTGCAACAGAACAATTGTTATTTTCTGTTCTGCAACTTTTTATCTTTATATGAATGGAAAAGTGTTGTATCTTTAAAGGTCAGAGCCTTGAGAATGGGCTATCATGTATATTTCAAGCTCTAGGCAACATTCTTTTACAGAGGTGCAAAGCCAGCATGACTAAGCACAGGCAACAGAGCACAAAGGTTAGAGCACAAAGCTAAGGGAATAGATCCAATATGGAGTCAGGTTTGTTCTTTTCTGTTACATTTTTATTAAACCACCTGTAAGATAACCATGAATTTTTGCTTTTCTCATTGTTCTTTCTCTATGCTTTTGTTCTTTTCTTCTTGAATCAAGACTGATAATTTCTTATTTCATTTACATTTATATTGCTTTATTCTCTTCATGTTTTTCTCTTTCAAGACTTTTTGGATCTTCCATTTCAAAATATCTGTTGAATGAATGAATGAATTGAATGAATTAATACCCAAGAGCAGGATAGCAGTGGTAGTGCAGTGTCTAGGAGTATGTATATAATCCTCTCTTCACTGGTATCTTCTTGCATGGTGCTCAGTTTTACATTATGAGAGGGGTATAAACTCTGAGTGTTTCTTAGCATTTCTTTTATTAAACTAAAAGCTTTTTTCAAGTCGGGCAAAATCAAAATTTGCTCCTGTAACAAATTACCATAAAATTAGTGGCTTAAAACAAATTTATTATCTCATGGTGTGTAAGCCAGATGTCTGAGTGGGTTCAGCTTAGTCCTCTACTCTGGGTCTCACAAAGCTGAAATCAAGGTGTCAGCAGCCTGAGCTCTTATCCAGAGGCTCTGGGAGAGAATCTGCTTTCAGACTTCTTCAAGTTGTTGGCAGAATTCATGTCCGTGCAACACTGGGACTGAGGTCCCCATTTCCTTGCTGAATTTCAGCTGGAGCTTCCCTTACCCCCTTAAGGCTGCCTGCATTCCTTGTCACTCTATCTTCGAGCCAGCGTGTTGAGTCCTTGTCATACTTTGAATCTCTCTGACTTTGCTGCTGCATCTCTTCTGCCTCAGCCACAGAAAATTTTGTCTTTAAGGGCTCATGTGATTAGATTGAGGCCAGCGAGATAATACAGGATAATCTACCTATTTTAAATTCTGTAACCTTAATTATATCTAAATCCTTTTTACCATACAAGGTAACATTTCCCCATGTTCCAGGGATCAGGATGTGGACATCTTTGGGGGACATTCTGCCTACCACCACAGCCCCCAAATCTGAATCCTCATAAGGAATACTCATCAATCACTTTTAATTCCCATGTCATTGGGAATAATTAGCAAACCTCTGAAAGCATGGAATTTAAAAAAATATTTTCAATAATCTAGAATATTTATTGAAAACAGTATAAATGTGTTTTTAAAATTTGCATATGTTAAGCTTCACTCTTTGTGTGTAAAGTTCTATTGGTTTTGATAAATGCATAATGTCAAATATCCACCATTATGGTATCATGCAGAATACAAGCTTCACCTTTGTGCTTCACCTATTTATCCCTGCCCCCATCCCCCTGAACCACTAGTAACCACTAATCTTTTTACTATCTCTGTAGTTTTGCCTTTTCCAAAATGACATATAGTTGGAATCATATAGTTTGTAGACTTTTCACTTAGCAATATGCACTCAAGTTTTCTCCTCATCTTTTAATTGCTTGATAGTTCATTTCTTTTTATTGCTGAATAATATTCCATTGTATAACTGTACCATAGTTTGTTTATACATTTACCTATTTAAAGACATCTTGGTTGCTTCCAGGTTTTGGTGATTATGAATACAGATGCTATAAACATTCATGTACAGGTTTTTTTTTGTAAACGTAAGTTTTCAACTCATAGTGTAAATACCTAGGAGCATGATTGCTGGATTGTATGATAAGACTATGTTTAACTTTGTAAGAAACTGCCAAGCTGTCCTCCAAAGTGGTTGTACCAGTTTGTATTCCCACCAGCAGTAAATGGGAGTTTCTGTTTCTCCATGTCCTTACTAGGATTTGGTATTGTCAATTTTTGATCTTATCCATTCTAATAGATGTGTAGCGATATCTCGTTGTTTTAATTTGCATTTCCCTGATGACAAATGATGTTGGTCACCTTTTCATATGTTTATTTTCATCTGAATATCTTCTATGTTGAGGTGTCTATTCAAACCTTTTAGCATTTTCAATTAGGTTGTTTGTTTTCTTATCGCTGAGTTTTAAGAGTTCTTTGTATATTTTGAGTAGAAGTCCTTTATCAGATAATGTGTTTTGCAAATATTTTCCCCTAGTTTGTGGCTTGTCTTTTCATTCTCTTAACAATGTCTTTTGCAGAGCAGAAGCTTTTAATTTTAATAATGTCTGACATCAATTTTTCTTTCAATGGATCCTACTTTTGGCACTGTATCTGCAAACTTATCACTGAACCCAAGGTCACCTAGATTTCTCCTATGTTTTTCTCTAGATGTTTTATAGTTTTAACTTGGCACTTAGGACTATGATCTATTTTCAGTTAATTTATGTGAAAGGTGTAAGGGCTATGTCTAGTATCTTTTTTGTATATAGGTATCCAGTTGTTCCAGCACCATTTATTGAAAAGACTATCCTTTCTCCATTGAATTTCCTTTGCTCCTTTGTCAGAGATTAGTTGGCTATAATTGTGTGGGTCTGTTCCTGGAATCTCTATTCTGTTCCACTTTTCAAGATGTCTTTTTTTTTTTTCCCACCAATACACCAATACCACACTGTCTCAAATATTGTAGCTTTATAGTATGTTTTGAAGTCCAGTAATGTCAATTCTCCAACTGTGTTCTTCTTTAGATTTGTATTGCCTATTCTGTGTTTCTTGCCTTTCCATATAAACTTTATAATCACTTTAGCAATCTTGACAAAATCACTTACTGGGATTTTGACTAGATTGCATTAAATCTATGGATCAAGTTGGAAAGAATGTCATCTTAACAGTACTAAGTCTTATAACCCATACACACAGAATATATCTCCATTTATTCAAACCATCTTCAGTTTCATCAGTGTTTTGTAGTTTTGTGCATATAGACCCTGTACATTTTTTTTTTAATTTATACATACATAGTTAATCTTTCTGATGCTAATGCAAATGATATTCTTTTAAATTTCAGATTTCAATTATTCATTACTGGTATAAATGAAAGCAGTTGACATTTATGCATTTACCTTGTATTCTGTGACCTTACTAGAATTACTTTTTTTTTTTTTTAAAAGAACTGTTTATAAACACTGTACTCTAGTTGTTAAATGTATTCTTTTTTTTTTAAAATTAATTTATTTATTTATTTTTGGCTGTGTTGGGTCTTCGTTTCTGTGCGAGGGCTTTCTCTAGTTGTGGCGAGCGGGGACCACTCTTCATCGCGGTGCGTGGGCCTCTCACTGTCGCGGCCTCTCTTGATGCAGAGCGCAAGCTCCAGACGCGCGGGCTCAGTAATTGTGGCTCACGGGCCCAGTTGCTCTGCGGCATGTGGGATCTTCCCAGACCAGGGCTCGAACCCGTGTTCCCTACATTGGCAGGCAGATTCTCAACCACTGCGCTACCAGGGAAGCCCCTAGAATTACTTATTAATTTCAGGATATTTTTATTGATTCTTTAGAATTTTGTACATAGACAGTCATGTCATTTGTGAACAAAGATAGTTTTATTTTTTCTCAATCCTTATACCTTTTATTTCTTTTTCTTATCTTATTTCACTGTCTAAGACTTCTAATATGATAGCAAATAAGAGTGGTGTGAGGGATTTCTTTGTTTTTTTCCCTAATCTTGGAGTAAAACCATCCAGTTTCTCACAATTGAGTATGATGTTAGCTTTAGTTTTTGGTTTTGGTTTTTGTTTTTATTTTTTAGATGTTCTCTATCAAGTTGAAGAAATTTCCCTCCATTCTTAGCTTGCTCATAAAATCATAAATAGGTGTTGGATTTTGTCAAATGCTTTTTCTACATCAATTGGTATACCATGCAATTTTTCCTCTTTAGCCTGTTGATATGGTAGATAACACTAGTTGATTTTTAAATGTTGAGCCAGCCTTGCAAATCTGGAATAAATCCCACTTGGTTGTGGTTGTAATTCTCTTTATACTTTATAGGATTAGATTTGCTATCATATCATTGAGGATTTTTGTATCTTTGTTCATAAGAGATATTTGGCTATACTTATCCTTTCATGTAATGTTTTTGGTTTTGGTTTTGCAATAATACATTTTCATTGTAGCAAAATATGCATATCATAATATTTATCACATTTATCAAATATGCATATCATAATATTTATCACATTTATCACATTATCACATAATATTTATCACATGTACATGTCATTGGAATTAAATACATTCATAATGTTGTGTGACCATCACCACTATCTATAAAAATTTTCACCATCCCCAACAAAATCCCTGTACATACTGAACAATAGCCCTCCCCTATCCTCCTCTCCCCAGCACCTGGCAACCTCTATTCTACTTTCTGTCTCTATAAATTTGCCTGTTATAGGTACCTTATCTATGTACTCTGTCATTTTACATACAATATTTGTTCTGTTTCTGGCTAATTTTTCTATGCATAATGTTTTCAAAGTCCATCCATGTTATAGCATATATCAAAATTTCCTTTTTTATGGACAAATAATATTTCATTATTCAGTAGTTCATTGCATATTATATGTGTGTATATATATATATATATATATACATTTTGTTTATTCATTATATGTTGATATACACTTGAGTTGTTTGCACATTTTGACTACTGTGAATAATGCTACTATGAATATTGGTGTACAAATATTTGTTTAAGACCCCAATTTCAATTCTTTTAGATATCTATCTAGGTGTAGAATTACTAAGTCATATGGTAGTTCTATATTTAACTTTTTTCAAAAAACCACTGTTTTGGATAGAAAGCCCATAAATAAACCCATGTACCTATGGTCAATTAATCTATGACAAAGGAGTCAAGACTATATAATGGAGGAAAGAGAGTCTCTTCAATAAATTGTACTGGGAAAACTGGACAGCTACATGTAAAAGAATGAAATTAGAACATTCTATAACACCATACATAAAAATAAACTCAAAATGGATTAAAGACTTAAATGTAAGACCAGATACTATAAAACTTTTAGAAGAAAACATAGGCAGAACACTATTTGACATAAATCGCAGCAATATCTTTTCCAAGCCATCTCCTAGAGTAATGAAAATAAAAACAAAAATAAACAAATGAGGCCTAATTAAACTCAAAAGCTTTTGCACAACAAAGGAAACCATAAATGAAATGAAAAGATAACGCACAGAAAATATTTGCAAACGATGTGACAGATGAGGGATAAGTCTCCAAAATTTACAAACAGCTCATGCAGCTCAATATCAAAAAAACCCAAAAAACAATCAACCCAATCCAAAAATGGGCAGAAGACCTAAATAGACATTTCTCCAAAGAAGACATACAGATGGCCAAGGGGCACATGAAAGGATGCTCAACATAGCTAATTATTAGAGAAATGCAAATCAAAACTACCATGAGGTATCATTTCACACCAGTGAGAATGGCCATCATCAAAAAGTCTCCAAAAAATAAATGCTGGAGAGGGTGTGGAGAAAAGAGAACCCTCCTACACTGTTGGTGGGAATGTAAATTGGTACAGCTACTATGGAGAACAGTATGGAAGCTCCTTAAGAAACTAAAAATAGAGCTACCAAATGATCCAACCATCCGTCTCCTGGGCATATATCTGGAGAGAAACATGGTTCAAATGCACCCCAGTGTTCATTGCAGTGCTGTTTACAGTAGCCAAGACAAGGAAGCCACCTAAATGTCCATCAACAGATGAATGGATAAAGAAGATGTGGTACATATATACAATGGAATACTACTCAGCCATTAAAAAGAATGAAATAATGCTATTTGCAGCAACATGGATGGACCTGGAGATTATCATACTAAGTGAAGTAAGTCAGACAGAGAAAGACAAATATCATATAATATCGCTTATATGCAGAATCTAAAAAAAAAATAATACAAATGAACTTATTTAAAAAAGAGAAATGTACTCACAGGCTTAGAGAATGAAGTTATGGTTACCAGGCAGGAAAGATTAGGGGGAGGGATAGACTGGGAGTTTGGGATTGACATGTACACATTGCTGTATTTAAAATAGATAACCAACAAGGACCTACTGTATAGCACAGGGAACGCTGCTCAATATTCTGTAATAGCCTAAATGGGAAAAGAATTTGACAAAGAATAGATACATGTATATGTATGACTGAATCAGTTGCCTGTACACCTGAAACTAACACAACATTGTTAATCAACTATACTCCAATATAAAATAGAAATTTAAAAAAATTTCCAAAGTAAAATAAAAATTTAAAAATTAAAAAAACAGTGTTTTTGACAGAGGCTGGACAGTTTTACATTCCCACCAGCAATGCACAAGGGTTCCAGTTTTTCCACATTCTCACCAACACTTGTTATTTCATGTTTGTTCAATTATAGCTATCCTAGTAGATGTGAAATTGTATCTCATTGTACTTTTGGTTTGTATTTCCCTAATAACTAATGATGTTATCTTTTCATGTGCTTATTGGCCATTTGTATATCTTCTTGGGAGAAATGTCTATTCAAATCCTTTGCCCATTTTTTTTTAATTTTTAAATTTAATTTTATTTATTTTTTTATACACCAGGTTCTTATCAGTCATCAATTTTATACACATCAGTGTATACATGTCAATCCCAGTCGCCCAATTCATCACACCACCACCCCCACCACCCCGCCACTTTCCCCCCTTGGTGTCCATACGTTTGTTCTCTACATCTGTGTCTCAATTTCTGCCCTGCAAACCGGTTCATCTGTACCATTTTTCTAGGTTCCACATATATGTGTTAATGTATGATATTGTTTTTTCTCTTTCTTACTTCACTCTGTATGACAGTCTCTAGATCCATCCACGTCTCAACAAATGACTCAATTTCATTCCTTTTTATGGCTGAGTAATAGTCCATTGTATATATGTACCACATCTTCTTTATCCATTCATCTGTTGATGGGCATTTAGGTTGCTTCCATGACCTGGCTATTGTAAATAGTGCTGCAATGAACATTGGGGTGCATGTATCTTTTTGAATTATAATTTTCTCAGGGTATATGCCCAGTAGTGGGATTGTTGGGTCATATGGTAGTTCTATTTTTAGTTTTTTAAGGAACCTCCATACTGTTCTCCATAGTGGCTGTATCTATTTACATTTCCGCCAAGAGTGCAAGAGGGTTCCCTTTTCTCCACACCCTCTCCAGCATTTGTTGTTTGTAAATTTTCTGATGATGCCCATTCTAACTGGTGTGAGGTGATACCTCATTGTAGTTTTGATTTGCATTTCTCTAATAATTAGTGATGTTGAGCAGCTTTTCATGGTCTTCTTGGCCATCTGTATATCTTCTTTGGAGAAACGTCTATTTAGGTCTTCTGCCCATTTTTGGATTGGGGTGTTTGTTTTTTTACTACTGAGCTGCATGAGATGTTTATATATTTTGGAGATTAATCCTTTGTCCGTTGATTCGTTTGCAAATATTTTCTCCCATTCTGAGGGTTGTCTTTTCGTCTTGTTTATGGTTTCCTTTGCTGTGCAAAAGCTTTGAAGTTTCATTAGGTCCCATTTGTTTATTTTTGTTTTTATTTCCATTACTCTAGGAGGTGAATCAAAAAAGATCTTGCTGTAATTTATGTCAAAGTGTGTTCTTCCTATGTTTTCCTCTAAGAGTTTTATAGTATCTGGTCTTACATTTAGGTCTCTAATCCATTTTGAGTTTATTTTTGTGTATGGTGTTAGGGAGTGTTCTAATGTCATTCTTTTACATGTAGCTGTCCAGTTTTCCCAGCACCACTTATTGAAGAGACTGTCTTTTCTCCATTATATATCCTTGCGTCCTTTGTCATAGATTAGTTGACCATAGGTGCGTGGGTTTACCTCTGGGCTTTCTATCTTGTTCCATTGATCTATGTTTCTGTTTTTGGGCCAGTACCATATTGTCTTGATTACTGTAGCTTTATAGTAGTCTGAAGTCAGGGAGTCTGATTCCTCCTGCTCCGTTTTTTTCCCTCAAGACTGCTTTGGCTATTCAGGGTCTTTTGTGTCTCCATACAAATTTTAAGATTTTTTGTTCTAGTTCCGTAAAAAATGCCATTGGCAATTTGATAGGCATTGCATTGAATGTGTAGATTGCTTTGGGTAGTATAGTCATTTTCACAATATTGATTCTTCCAATCCAAGAACATGGTATATCTCTCCATCTGTGGGTATCGTCTTTAATTTCTTTCATCAGTGTCTTATAGTTTTCTGCATACAGGTCTTTTGTCTCCCTAGGTAGGTTTATTCCTAGGTATTTTATTCTTTTTGTTGCATTGGTAAATGGGAGTGTTTCCTAAATTTCTCTTTCAGATTTTTACTCATTAGTGTATAGGAATGCAAGAGATTTCTGTGCATTAATTTTGTATCCTGCAACTTTACCACATTCATTGATTAGCTCTAGTAGCTTTCTGGTGGCATCTTTAGGATTCTCTATGTATATTATCATGTCATCTGAAAACAGTGACAGTTTAACTTCTTTTCCAATTTGTATTCCTTTTATTTCTTTTTCTTCTCTGATTGCTGTGGCTAGGACTTCCAAAACTATGTTGAATAATAGTGGTGAGAGTGGACATCCTTGTCTTGTTCCTGATCTTAGAGGAAATGCTTTCCGTTTTTCACCATTGAGAATGATTTTGCTGTGGGTTTGTCGTATTTGGCCTTTATTATTTTGAGTTAGGTTCCCTCTATGCCCACTTTATGGGGAGTTTTTATCATAAATGGGTGTTGAATTTTGTCAAAAGCTTTTTCTGCATCTATTGAGATGATCATATGGTTTTTATTCTTCAATTTGTTAATGTGGTGTATCACGTTGATTGATTTGCATATACTGAAGAATCCTTGCATCCCTGGGATAAATCCCACTTGATCATGGTGTATGATCCTTTTAATGTGTTGTTGGATTCTGTTTGCTAGTATTTTGTTGAGGATTTTTGCGTCTATATTCATCAGTGATATTGGTCTGTAATTTTCTTTGTTTGTGATATCTTTGTCTGGTTTTGGTATCAGGGTGATGGTGGCCTCATAGAATGAGTTTGGGATTGTTCCTTCCTCTGCAGTTTTTTGGAAGAGTTTGAGAAGGATGGGTGTTAGCTCTTCTGTAAATGTTTGATAGAGTTCACCTGTGAAGCCCTCTAGTCCTGGACTTTTGCTTATTGGAAGATCTTTAATCACAGTCTCAATTTCAGTGTTTGTGATTGGTCTGTTCATATTTTCTATTTCTTCCTGGTTCAGTGTTGGAAGGTTATACCTTTCTAAGAATGTGTCCATTTCTTCCAGGTTGTCCATTTTATTGGCATAGAGTTGCTTGTAGTAGTCTCTTAGGATGCTTTGTATTTCTGTGGTGTCTGTTGTAACTTCTCCTTTTTCATTTCTAATTTTATTATTTGAGTCCTTTCCCTCTTTTTCTTGATGAGTCTGGCTTTATCAATTTTGTTTATCTTCTCAAAGAACCAGCTTTTAGTTTTATTGATCTTTGCTATTGTTTTCTTTGTTTCTATTTAATTTATTTCTGCTCTGATCTTTATGATTTCTTTCCTTCCGCTAACTTTGGGTTTTGTTTGTTCTTCTTTCTTTGGTTCCTTTAGGTGTAAGGTTCGGTTGTTTATTTGAGATTTTTCTTGTTTCTTGAGGTAGGATTGTATAGCTATAAACTTCTCTCTTGGAACTGCTTTTGCTACATCCCATAGGTTTTGGATCATCGTGTTTTCATTGTCATTTGTCTTTAGGTATTTTTTGTTTTCCTCTTTGATTTCTTCAGTAATCTCTTGGTTATTTAGTAACATATTGTTTAGCCTCCATGTGTTTGTGTTTTTTGTTTTTTTTCCCTGTAATTCATTTCTAATCTCATAGCGTTGTGGTCAGAAAAGATGCTTGATATGATTTCAATTTTCTTAATTTTACTGAGGCTTGATTTGTGGCCCAAGATGTGATCTATCCTGGAGAATATTCCGTGCACACTTGAGAAGAAAGTGTAATCTGCCTTTTTTGGACGGAATGTCCTATAAATATCAATTAAATCTATCTGGTCTATTGTGTCATTTGAAGCTTCTGTTTCCTTATTTATTTTCATTTTGGGTGATCTGTCCATTGGTGTAAGTGAGGTGTTAAAGTTCCCCACTATTATTGTGTTACTGTTGATTTCCTCTTTTATAGCTGTTAGCACTTGCCTTATGTATTGAGGTGCTCCTATGTTGGGTGCATATATATTTATAATTGTGATATCTTCTTCTTGGATTGATCCCTTGATCATTATGTAGTGTCCTTCCTTGTCTCTTGTAACGTTCTTTATTTTAATGTCTATTTTATCTGATATGAGTATTGCTACTCCAGCTTTCTTTTGATTTCCATTTGCATGGAATATCTTTTTCCATCCCCTCACTTTCAGTCTGAATATGTCCCTAGGTCTGAAATGGGTGTCTTGTAGACAGCATATATATGGGTCTTGTTTTTGTATCCATTCAGCAAGTCTCTGTCTTTTGGTTGGAGCATTTAATCCATTCACGTTTAAGGTAATTATCGATATGTGTGTTCCTATGACCATTTTCTTAATTGTTTTGGGTTTGTTTTTGTAGGTCCTTTTCTTCTCTTGTGTTTCCCACTTAGAGAAATTCCTTTAGCATTTGTTGTAGAGCTGGTTGGGTGGTGCTGAATTCTCTTAGTTTTTGCTTGTCTGTAAAGCTTTTGATTTCTCCATCGAATCTGAATGAGATCCTTGCCAGGTAGAGTAATCTTGGTTGTAGGTTCTTCCCTTTCATCACTTTAAGTATATCATGCCACTCCATTCTGGCTTGTAGAGTTTCTGCTGAGAAATCAGCTGTTAACCTTATGGGAGTTCCCTTGTATGTTATTTGTCTTTTTTTCCCTTGCTGCTTTTAATAATTTTTCTTTGTCTTTAATTTTTGCCAATTTGATTACTATGTGTCTCAGCGTGTTTCTCCTTGGGTTTATCCTGTATGGGACTCTCTATGCTTCCTGGACTTGGGTGGCTATTTCCTTTCCCATGTTAGGGAAATTTTCGACTATAATCTCTTCAAATATTTTCTCGGGTCCTTTCTCTCTCTCTTCTCCTTCTGGGACCCCTATAATGCGAATGTTATTGCATTTAATGTTGTCCCAGAGGTCTCTTAGGTTGTCTTCATTTCTTTTCATTCTTTTTTCTGTTCTGCAGCAGTGAATTCCACCATTCTGTCTTCCAGGTCACTTATCCGTTCTTCTGCCTCAGTTATTCTGCTATTGATTCCTTCTAGTGTAGTTTTCATTTTAGTCATTGTATTGTTCATCTCTGTTTGTTTGTTCTTTAATTCTTCTAGGTCTTTGTGAAATATTTCTTGCATCTTCTTGATCTTTGCCTCCATTCTTTTTCCGAGGTCCTGGATCATCTTCACTATCATTATTCTGAATTCTTTTTCTGGAAGGTTGCCTATCTCCACTTCATTTAGTTGTTTTTCTGGGGTTTTATCTTGTTCCTTCATCTGGTACATAGTCCTCTGCCTTTTCATTTTGTCTGTCTTTCTGTGAATGTGGTTTTTGTTCCACAGGCTGCAGGATTGTAGTTCTTCTTGCTTGTGCTGTCTGCTCTCTGGTGGATGAGGCTCTCTAAGAGGCTTATGTAAGTTTCCTGATGGGAGGGACTGGTGGTGGATAGATCTGACTGTTGCTCTGGTGGGCAGAGCTCAGTAAATCTTTAATCCACTTGTCTGCTGGTGGGTGGGGCTGGGTTCCCTGCCTGTTGGTTTTTTGGCCTGAGGCAACCCAATACTGGAGCCTACCTGGGCTCTTTGTTGGGGCTAATGGTGGACTCTGGCAGGGCTCACGCCAAGGAGTACTTCCCAGAACTTCTGCTGCCAGTGTCCTTGTCCCTACGGTGAGCCACAGCTACCCCCTGCCTCTGCAGGAGACCCCCCAACACTAGCAAGTATTTCTGGTTCAGTCTCCCCTGTGGTCACTGTTCCTTCCCCTGGGTCCCGATGCACACACTACTTTGTGTGTGTCCTCCAAGAGTGGAGTCTCTGCTTCCCCCAGTTCTGTCAAAGTCCTGCAATCAAATCCCAGTATCCTTCAAAGTCTGATTCTCTAGGAATTCCTCCTCCTGTTGCCGGACCCCCAGGTTGGGAAGCCTGACGTGGGGCTCAGAACCTTCACTCCAGCAGCTGGACTTCTGTGGTATAAGTGTTCTCCAGTCTGTGAGTCACCCACCCAGCAGTTGCGGGATTTGATTTTACTGTGATTGCGCCCCTCCTACCATCTCATTGTGGCTTCTCCTTTGTCTTTGGATGTGGGGTATCTTTTTTGGTGAGTTCCAGTGTCTTCCTGTTGATTATTGTCCAGCAGCTAGTAGTGATTCTGGTGTTCTCGCAAGATGGTTTGAGAGCACGTCCTTCGACTCCACCATCTTGGTTCCAATCCCCTTTACCCATTTTTAAATTGAGTTCTTTGTTCTTTTGTTGTTGAGTTTTAGGAGTTGTTTACATTCCAGATATCAATGTCTTATCAGATACAATTTACAATTTACACAGTTTTATTTGTATGTATTTTTTACAAATATGACTTACAAATATTTTCTCCCATTCAGTAAGTTGTCTTTCACTTTCCTGGTAGTACCCTTTGACATATAAAAATTCTTAATTTTGAACAGATTCAGTTTATCTGTATTTTCTGTTGCATGCCTGTGCTTTTGGTGTTATATTCTTAAAGTCATTGGCAAATACAACATCATGAAGATTTTCTCCAATGTTATAAGAATTTTATAGTTTTAGCTCTTAAGTACAGGTCTTTGATGCAGTTTGAGTTAATTCTTGTAAATGGTGTAAATTAAGGGTCCGATTTCCTTCTTTTGCATGCAGATATCAAGTTATCCCAGAACCATTTTTTGAAAAGATTGTCCTTTCCTCATTGAATGCTCTTGGTACCCTTGTCAAAATCAGTTAACCATATATATAAGGGTTTCTTTCTGGGCTCCCTGTTCAATTCTATATTGGTCTATATGTCTGTCCTCATGCCAGTACCATACTCTCTTGATTGTAATTAAGGCTCAAAATTGAGAAATGTGAGTCTTCTGACTTTATTCTTTATCCTTGTCTTGTTCTGATTTTAGGGGAATGCTTTTCAGTCTTTTACCACTGAGTATTATGTAAACTGTGGGTTTTTCATAAATACACTTTATCATGTTGAGAAGTCTTCCTTCTATTTGTAGATTTCTGAAAGTTTTTATTGTGAAAAGATGTTGGATTTTGTCATATGTCTTCTCTGTATCAAATGAGATGATTATGTGTTTTTCCCCACTTCATTCTATCAATGTGTAGTATTACATAGATTGACTTTCGTGTGTTAAAACACCTTTTTATTTCTGGGTTAAGTCCCACTTGGTCATGGTGAATAATTCTTTTAATATGCTATTGGATTTGATTTACTAATGTTTTGTTGAGGAGATTCGTATTTATATTTTTAAGAGATATTGGTCTGAAATTTTCTTGTAATGCCTATCTGATTTTGTATCGGAGTAGTGCTAACTAGCTTCGTGGAATGAATTAGGAAGTTTTCCCTTCCTTTTCAAATTTGGAAGAGTTTTAGAAGGATTTATGATAATTCTTCTTTAAACATTTAATAGAATTTATTGGTCAAACTCTCTGGTCCAGAACTTTTATTTTTTGGGTAGATTTTGATTGCTGATTCAATCTCTTTACTTGTTATAAAGATGTTGAAATTTTTCATTTCTCCTTCAGTCAGTTTAGGTAATTTTGTGTTTCAAGGAATTTTTCATTTTCTTCTAGGTTATCTAACTGGTTGATGTACAGTTATTCATAGTATTATCCTATAATCCTTTTTATCTCTGTAAGGTTGGTAGTAATATCCCCACTTTTATTTCTGATTTCAGTTATTTGTATCTTCTCTCTTTTGTTCTCTGTTAGTCTACCTAAAAGTTTGTCAATTTTATTGATAAACTTTTGGTTTCATTGATTTTTCTTTATTATTTTCCTATTTTCTATTTCATTTATCTCTGCTCTTATCTTTAGTATGTCCTTCCTTTTACTAGTTTTGCATTTAGTTTGCTAATTTTTTTTCTAGTTCCTTAAGGTGTAAAGTTAGGTTATATATTTGAGATGTTTCTTCTTTTTTAATGTAAGCATTTACAGCTGTAAATTTCCCTCTGAGTACTGCTTTTTCTGAATCACATAAGTTTTGGTATATTGTGTTTTTCGGTTTCATTTGCTTCTTAGTATTTTCTAACTTTCCTTTTTTTTCCCTTTTTCTCTTTGGCCCTTTGGTTGTTTAAGAGTGCATTGTTTGAGTCTTCATTTTTGTGAATTTTCCTGTTTTCCTTCAGTTATTGATTTCTAACTTCATTCCATTTGTGGTCCAAAAAGATACTTTATCTGACTTAAATCTTTTTAAATTTATTAAGACTTGTTTTGTGGCCTAGCCTATGTTCTATCCTGGAGAGTGTGCCATGTGCACTTGAGAAGAATGTATATTCTGCTGTATTTGGGTGGAGTCTTCTGTATGTGTCTGCTAGACCTAGTTGTTTTTGGTTGGTTTGTTTGTTTTTTCTGTTGTTCATGTCCTCTATTTCTTTACTTCTGCCTGACTGATCTATTCATTATTGAAGGTGTGTTTGCATAAATATTTTTCTTAAAAGCTTTCCAGGTGATTCTTATGTGTAACCAGGTTTTAGAACAGCAAAAGCATATAAATGATTTGAAAGTGTAGTTAGGGGCAAATCCTTCTTATGAAGCAGTAATTGTTGAGTGTTTTATGTCATTTGCTTTTGCCCAGAATATGGTGTTTTCTTGCTTAGATTTAGGAGTTAGTGATTGATGTATTTATACAGAAGTACAATCCATTAGGATCAATTTTTTAGTGGGTAATATCTTACTAGTATCTATTAAA
This sequence comes from Balaenoptera musculus, assembly GCF_009873245.2. Taxonomy (NCBI): domain Eukaryota; kingdom Metazoa; phylum Chordata; class Mammalia; order Artiodactyla; family Balaenopteridae; genus Balaenoptera; species Balaenoptera musculus. Next base: position 58,115,531 of record NC_045796.1, on the reverse strand, counting down.
TAGGCAATTGGATTAAATGATGTATTTTTTCTTAGAGAAATAGATTCATGAGTACAAAGACAATGATTGTATATTCATTACTAGAGTCAGGCAATTGGAGCTGGAAGCTTCTGTGATATATTAAAACTGCTTCAGCATAAGGAGAATGTAGTTTTGCTTGTTGGTCTTCTAAAGAGATAGTATTGTTTAGCTTGTTTATCATCCCTTTATGGTCTCTTACATTTGGACTTGTTCCTCTTATTTTCTACTAAGCCTGACTCTCAGGCCATTGGCTCCACTGTATAAATTAATATTAATATTTTCCATATTTTATAACCTTATGATGTCATGAGAAAGTATGATATTCAAAATCTATAAGATTCATGTTAAATCCTCTTTCTGTACCTTACCTGCCATGCAAACTTGGTAAGTCACTTAGCTCTCAGTTTACATCTTAGAAACCTAAAATTTTCTTCATGTTAAAAATGAAAGAGTAGGTGATTTAGCTGTCAAAGACTAAGTTCTTACTTCCAAAGATGAAACTAAAGATATGTGTGTTAATATATAGATTAATTAATGGATTGTTTTCCCAAAAAGACAATTTAAATTTATTGTTAGATCTCATTAGCCCAGGAGAGATCTCTAAAATTGATATGAAATATCTACAACTGGTTTCATGGGCTGTCTGACTCATGAAAGAAACCTTTGCATTCTAAACATATATAACTATCTCTCTGAATTCGATTTCTAACTCTTCCTTTCATGGCTTAATTTCCCAATCAATAGGGAATGTTTAATTGTGTTTATAAATATTCAATGCAGCTTATTAAAACTGCAATACGTATTGAAAAAGGTGAAAACACTGCAAATTTTCAATCTAGGAAATATGACAAACAAGGTAAAAAAAGTTCATGTATAAGTGAGGAAATGTAATAAAATGTCAATATTCAATTTTTCTCCATTGTTTAGCTCTTTTTTAAAAATTTATTATTTTTATAAATTTATTTAATTTATTTATTTTTGGCTGCTTTGGGTCTTCATTGCTGCACACGGGCTTTTTCTAGTTGCAATGAGCAGGGGCTACTCTTCCTTGCGGTGTGCAGGCTTCTCCTTGTGGTGGCTTTTCTTGTTGCGGAGCACTGGCTCTAGGCGCGTGGGCTTCAGTAGTTGTGGCTTGTGGGCTCTAGAGCTCAGGCTCAGTAGTTGTGGCACAAGGGTTTAGTTGTTCCGTGGCATGTGGGATCTTCCCGAACCAGGGCCTCGAACCGTGTCCCCTGCACTGGCAGGCAGATTCTTAACCACTGTACCAGCATGGAAGCCCCATTGTTCAGCTCTTAATTTTAGAAAATATTTAATAAAATTTTTATTTACTTTTATAATTTACAAATCAGTCACCTAAAAGATGAAGTAGTTTATTTTTTTCTTAAGTAAACACTAGTTTGAAAAATTAAAAGGATAACTTTTTAGTTAATTTTACATTCTATTTGTGTGTCTTAAGTCTGGGATTTTTTTTTTTTTTAATGTAATGAACAATCAGCTATGGTCAGACATATTTAAATATAACTGAGGGCTAGAAGAGAGTATATTCTGGAGTGGGAACAGAATGTACATTTCATGGTGGACCCTGGGCCCTAGGGGTTCAAGGGAGAGGGACATGAGTGGTATTCAGTGAAAGGTTGGAACAGATCTAATTATTGACAAGAATTAGAAAATAACTATCACAGTAAAGCCTGAGGACAAAGAATAATAGTCCAAAATGAATCTGTGCTGGGACAAAGAGCCAGAGGTATAGGCAGGATTAGGGATAGTTTCTGAAGTTAGAATGCAATGAATGTAGTAGGATTGAAAACGTTGATAGACCTATCAAATCATAGGAAATGTTGATAATCCAAGATTACAAAGATTTACACCTAAGTTTTCTAAGAGTTTTATACTTCAGGCTCTTACCTTTAGATATCTGATCTATTTTGAGGGTTTTTGTTTCTTTGTTTTGTTTTTTTGAGAGAGTTGATTTTTAATATTTTCTTTAAAAAATATAAAGGAAATTTATTAACTCTTTAGGTCAATAAAACTCAGGGAAAGGAGGCTATTTTAAGTTAACTTTTGTATATGGTATGGGGTAGGGGGTCAAAAGTCCTTTTTTAATATGTTTAATATCCAGTTATCCCACCACCATTTGTTGAAAAGACCATTATTTCCCTATTGAATGGTAATGGCAGTTGTCAAAAATCAATTGACCATAACAACGAAAGATCAGAAAAAGAAATTAAGAAAACAATCCCATTTACTATCACATCAAAAAGCATACAGTACCTAGGGAAAAACCTATGTAAGGAGGCAAAAGACCTGTATTCCAAAAACTATAAGATGCTGATGAAAGAAACTGAAGACAACACAAACAGTTGGAAAGATACACCATGTTCTTGGATTGGAAGAATCAATATTGTTAAAATGACTATACTACCCAAGGTAATCTGTAGATTCAGTGCAATCCCTATCAAATTACAAATGGCATTTTTCACAGAACTAGAACAAAAAATTGTAAAATTTGTATAGAAACACAGAAGAACCCAAATGGCCAAAGCAATCTTGAGAAAGAAAAATGGAGCTGGAGGAATCAGGCTCCCTGCCTTCAGACTATACTACCAAGCTACAGTAATCAAAACAGTATAGTACTGGCACAAAAACAGACATATAGATCAACGGAACAGGATAGAAGGCCCAGAAATAAACCTATGCACTTAAGGTCAATTAATCTGTGATAAAGGAGGCAAGAATATTCAATGGAGAAAAGACAGCCTCTTCAGTAAGTGGTGCTGGGAAAACTGGACAGCCACACGTAAAAGAATGAAAGAATGAAACATTCTCTAATACCATATACAAAAATAAACTCAAAATACATTAAAGTTGATAGCTTTTTTCCTTATCTTATCTACTTTATTTATTTATTTAACATCTTTATTGAAGTATAATTGCTTTACATTGTTGTGTTAGTTGCTGCTATATAACAAAGTGAATCAGCTATACGTATACATGTATCCCCATATCCCCTCCCTCTTGTGTCTGCCTCCCACCCTCCCTATCCCACCCCTCTAGATGGTCACAAAGCACCGAGCTGGGATGAAGTTGATAGATTTTTAATGACTGATTGAATGGTTAGTTTTACTCATGTTTCTCGTTCATTTTGATTCATTTTTGTTAAGTTATTTTTTCAGAAAACTGTTTATTTTGTTCAGAGTTTCACATTTATTAGCATAAAGTCATTAATAGTATTCTTTTATTTTTAATTTTTTTACTTTCTCTATAGTTATGACTTTTATCATTGTTAATATTGTTTTTTCTTGATAAATCTTATGTCAACTTCTTTAGACTTTTCAAAAAACATATTTTAGATTCATTGATTCTTTCTATTTTATCTTTATTTTCTATTTTATAATGTTTAGCATCATATTTATTTTATTCTTTACATATGGTTTGAATTTAGTCTACTGTTGTTTTTCTAACTTCATAATTACAACACTTAACTCAGTAATTTTTATTCTACCTTTTTTTCTCTAAGCAGTTAAGACAATAAGTCATCCTTTAAGGAATGTTCTGCCTGCATACCATAGTTTTGCTATGGTGTAAGTCTATTATCATTCTTTTCCAAGAATTGTCTAATTTCCATTACAATTTTTATTTTTTTGCTCATAAACTATTTAAGTGTTGCTACTTTTTTATTTCCAGTATCTTTCTCCACCGGGTACTTGCTATTCACTTATTCCTTCAAGTTTATTCCTCTTGGACAGTTTCTCCTCCCTACAGAGTTAGATGTCCTAACTCTTCTGCCCCCATCAGTCTCCCAATCATCTTTGTGGTTTTTCCAGTTTAAACAGTTTTGCACAGGTGTAAAGACTTGTGTTCATGTACAAACACTTTCCTATCTTCTGCTCTGCCTCAGTGCTTGACTTTCCCTCCTCACTCTCTATTTGGTTGCTATTTTCTAACTTTTCTGCCCTTATTCTGCATATTTTCCTGTGGGCTACTTTAAATCCCAGCCCCACTCTTCTTTCTTATATACATAGGAACAGTCCTAGGATTTCTTTCCAATGGATAAGAAGTTGGCTTGCAGAGGTCAACTATTACCAACTTTCCAGGAATTTTCCACTTCTGTGGATTTCTCTTCTAGCACCTCGCCCCACCTTAACTCTGGCCTCATAGTGTTATTTATTCCATCCTGTGGAGTGAGAAGCAGTGGTGGCTCTCTTTACTTTTTCTTTGTCTTAGCTGAATACTGAACACTGATCCCAGTTCTCTTGACCCCTTTTCCCATCTTCAAAGTATGTATTTAAGGGCAACTGAGGTATATTTTTGTCAAGTACTAAAAAAGTCATGTACTAGATTCATTGTGTCTTCTGTTCACAGGTACGTTTCCCTGTCATTTTTAACAGAATTCAGTGATATCTCTCTATTTGAGTCATCTTAGAAAAAATAAAAGGCTAGTATCTTAATTCCTTCATTCCAGCAAGCTCAAGTCATCCTGTTGCAAAAAAGGCTTTTAAAGTTTCACTCCTGATTAGATACCATATGCTGAGAAATAACTCTCTCAGAGTAAGGTCTTCCTTTAGTTAAATACCAATTTATTGGGTTTTCCTCCAGAATTCCTCACCAACAGAGGAGGTATTGATCTGTCACCTGCCATATGTTTATGGTTACCCAAGCCACTGCCTTGGCAAGAGAGCTGAGGCCAATTCTGAGTTATAATTCCTTCAGGGCTGTATTCTCCCCCAAATTCTACTGACCCCTCACCCCCAGAGAATATTTTTAATGGCCTGTAAGCAAAGCAGCTGAAAAGCGCACCTGCATATTTTTTGTTGAGATCTAGCGTGAGATAAAGCAGTGAAATTTATAGTCAGCTGGTATGGTCACCCACTATTGCCACTTGATATATAGAATTTGGCTCAGGTATGTAAATTGTGAGTAGATTATGGCCATCCACATGCATGTTCCTTGTTAGTGATGACTACTTTTAACACCAGAGGTCCTAATTTGTATGCAGAACACAGGCTTTCATTTTCAGTCAGATGGGCTCACAAAAGATTTTGGCCTTTAGTCCTATTTTTTGTCTTGGTATAGCTCAATCTCTAAACTCTCAAAGCTAGGACCTGGGTGTATAAGGAAATTGTAGAGTATGGTCAGCAGAAGCTACAGCAAGGCTCACACTGGGTTATATACCAGGTCCTGACAGTCTGTTCTCAGTGTCTACCCAGAGCTCTAAGAAAATGTGGAAACCTGGAGGTGAATTGGGCTGGGAATCAAATCACATCGTTGGTTTCTCTTGATTTTCTTGACTTTCCCCAACTGTTCATTAATAAAATAGAATTAAATAATTGAGCAGTTTAATAGTCTGGAAACAGTTTTTCACAAAACTATAGTAAGGTCTAAGCCCCAATAATTTTTATTTCTTTATAATTGGTAGAGCATTGCCAACTGGTATTAGCTGGTAACTGTCCTGCATGGGGGCTCACTCTGAGCTTGAACACTCTGTGCCCAAAGTATTTGAGAAAAGTTGGGAAGAAATGAGAACTGGTAATTCCAAAACTGTCCTCCCCACACTGCTCAGTAGCTTAAGAAGTGGTTTACTCATGTTTCTTCCAAGTCCTGTAGAAAATAGTTACTTCATCTAATTAAAGTAATGCTTCTGGATAATTGGTATCCCTAATTACCTTTTGTGTTAATCAACAAAAAGTGGCAGTTGACCCTGAAATACCTAGGACTTAAGTTTCAAATTTATAGAATCCCACGGAGCATAGGACAGAAGTTCTTTGTTATCATAAACCATGGGTATTTTTCTAAAGATTTTGGAGTGGAAGGAAGAGAGAGAGAAATGCCTTTGAAGAAAATGGGTAGGGAGAAAGATTGTGTGTGTGTGTGTGTGTGTGTGTGAGAGAGAGAGAGAGAGGTGTTGGATTCCAGGAGACTGGAGGAAAGGACAAAAGCAGGAAAGTCTCAAGATTAGGTGATTCTCACTCCCTAAGAGTGGCCCACAGAGGGGGCAAAAGCCTCAGAAGCCTGCATAGTGTTTTCTGAGTCCTCTGGACCCTACGCCCAGGGACTCACTGCTTCAACAAACATTCCTGTGCTCCACACATGGCTCATGAGAAGCAAAGCTGCCAGTTCTGAATGGCCTGCACGCCCTGGGACAAAGGGTTTCAGTGATGAGCCCAGAGTAGTCACTGAAGAGGGCTATGGGGAGCCCTGATGTTATGTAGGTTCCTGGAAGCTCTGCATATCTCGGGGGGTTGTGGGTGCAAGAGAAGAATAGAGAGATTCATCAAAATGTAGTTGATTTAAAGAAAAAAAGAGAAATGCCTCAGCTTTTGCTTACTTGAGATTTTCATCAAGATTCATATTTGCTAAAGAATGGTAAAATTTATACTAGGAATGATCACAGAAACTGCTTACACTGGTGCCTTTATAAATTAGGCCAATTCCTGAAATTTATGGGTATTCCTCAACTTCCTGGTGTTTTAGTTAGCTCTGAACATCATTGATGACATAAATAAGTCTTTCTTTTGTCAGTTACATTCAAGTTTCATTAAAATATCTCCATCTTCAACCACCATTTTGGGGATCAAGTTGGCAATATTTATTAAATTTGGAAATGAAAATGAACAAACCATACTCGTGAACCAATAATTCTGCTCTAAGCCTATACTTCAGAGAAACACTTGAATGTATGCAGAGGAGACAGATACAAGTATGCTCGTTGCAACACTGTTTCCCCACCAGAAAGCTGGGGAAATATTTAATGTCCATTAATAGCAGAATGAATACATAAATTGTGGTATATTTATAAAATGACATCCATAGCAATTCAAATGAATGAATTAGATCCATACGCACCAATATGGACAGATCTCAAAAGTATAATACTGAGTGGAAAAGGCAAGTTACATAGTGTTACCATTTATTTAAACTTTTAGAATGCATAATACAATACTAACATTGCTTATGGATTATTGAGCATATAAGAAGTATTAAAAATGAAAAACTCAGGTGAATCTATATATATATATAGATATATATATGGGGACTACACTGTATCAGAAATGCTTTGTTAAATTTTTAAAAAATGTGGCAAATAACACAAAATGTCAACATTTGTTATTTATTTATTATTTCTGGATGGTACATTAGTGTTTGTTACAATATTTTTTGCCCTTTATTTTAGAAGTTTATATAATTTAAAAAATTATCCCCCCTTCCCCCTAACCTACAGCAAGTCAATACAATCTAATATCCTGTATTAGATATTTTATTGAGCATTTTCTATTTTAAAGTCTCGTTTGCTAAACATGCACGTAGACAACTAACACAAGCTGCAGTCACCTAATGCTTTAGCAGAAAGGACAGGCTCTATGCTCTGTGTGTAGAGGGAGGGGAGGGCCAAAGTCAGGATAGGTGGAATTTCACTGAGCATTTGGAAAGGCTGCTCAGAGGTGGGGCCATTTGTGTTGGGCTTTATTGAAATCCCATTCATTCTTCAGGTGGAGCATTCTAGGGAACAGAGATATGAAAACTGCACAGTGCCCTCAGAGAACAATAAGACATCTGGCATCCCTTGAGAGAAGAATTCTCACAGAAATGGCTGGGAAATGAGGCTGAAAGCATGGCTGGAATCAGGTCTTGAGAGAGCCATCACTCTAGGGGGTTTACACACTATTGTAAAAGTATTGGGAAGCCACAGAGTTTCTTAAGGAGGTGAATGATGTGATTTAGCCTATATTTGGGAGAAATAACTGAAAAAGTTATTAAAATAAAATACAACTTGAGAGTGACAGACCAGTCAGAAGGACAAGGTTAGAGATGAAGGACTATGTCTACCCTACAGGGTAGTTCCAACCTACAAGGACTGTAGGTTAGAGATGAGAAGGGCCGAACCAGGGGGGCATTTGTAAAATGATCACAAGGGAACAAGGCCAAAGGGAGACCTGTGGGTGGATCATCTAAGGCTTGGAGCTGAGGGAGAGGAGCCAGCAAAAGCAACTGTGTACAAGCCACTGGAGGGGTGAGAAGGAATGAAGAAACGAGCTTGATATCAGTGGAGGAGAGGATTTCTAGGAGAGGAGTTAATGTCAACTGTTCCATGACTTTCAGATAGATGAGGTTTCAGCTGATGATCTCCCAGAGATCAGCTCCAGTCCAGTGATGAGAGAGGAAGGCAGGCTACAGACTATGACAGAGTGAGACATTGCTCATCACAGACGTATAATGGTAAAGAGAAGGAGAAACTCGGAGTAGTGGCTTTAGAAGAAAGAAAATTGATTCATAATTGTATCTGGTTTATTTTCAGATCCATTACATAATATCTGCCTTTCAGATATATAACATACAGAGCACCAGAATTATAATAAGATGGGTTATTTGGGAGCTTTTAATAAAGGGAGGCATAGCAGAGTCCTGACTCTTAGCAAAGGCAAAAGACTTACAAAATATCTCGTTGTGAATTATGCTATTCATTTCATTTATCATTTGTATGCAATACTGAACTGAAAGAAGCTTTCATAAGCAATTCTATAAGAGTGAAGTTCAGGGGTTTATAGAAAAAAAAAAAACAGAGTTTTTAGACAAGAGTATCATTTTTTTATTCCTTGCTGAATGAGGTTTCCACAGCTTGAGGAAAGGGAGTCATGTTTTGGTTAACTCTTTTGGGAAGACAAAAAGGGGTGTTAATGAGAATTCTTTGCATCTCTAAAAACTTTATAACATGTAATACTAATAAAGAGAAGGCAGGCAGTCCAGGGAAAGCACTGAGTAAATTGCAGGTTGTGGAGGGGTGCTTGGGGAGTTTTGAGATGGCCCGAAATAGAACTGTTTCTCAAACTTTCTAGGCAGCCCAGGTGCCACCCAATCCAGGACTAGGTTTTCTCTGTGCACAGCTGGCTGTGGGTGGAACAGGTGTACCCGCTCAAACTGTGAATTGAAAACCAGTTTCTTTGAGATTGCCTTAGTTAGAAAGTATTCCCTTCCTCGATTCACCCACCAGTCAGGCGCAGGCACTGGATGTTTTCCGTGTCTGGAACCACTGAGGACAGTGAAGGTCCTCTCCATTCCTTTCCACCTGATCCAGCCCCATAGTTACAATATTTTGCACTTCATTAAACATGTTCGTTTCACCCTGGCAGCGGGAATTCTATCTCTGTTTTACAGAGGGATGACACAGGCTCAAAGGGGTTGCATGAAATTATCCTGACTGTCAAGAGGTGACAGGGAAGCTCAGCCCATAGGGGAGATTTTGCCCTTTATTCTTTCAATTTGGGAGAGTGTCAGTGGGACTTATTTACTCCTTCATATACCTCCCCTTTTAGTCCTTCTACCCAGGAAAGAAGAACTTGATATTCTGGTCAATGTTTGGTGTGCTCCTTGGTCCTTATACGAATGGTAAGGTCTCTGTGGTCCAGGGGCAGAAACAAGCGGTCCACTTTCCTCTTTGACACCTGGGTTCTTAGGAGGTGGGTCTCTTCTCACTTTGTCTCTTGTCATACATACATCTGGGCAAGTGGGGCAGGCCAGTCATTCCCATCCCCCTACTGCAAAGGCTGTGTGAGGTGGTTAAAGGTGAGTTCTGGAGCTTATAACACCCTGGGTTCAAATCCCAAACCTGCCCTTATTCTTCTACAGTTTCTCTACTCATGGTTGTGTAGAAAAATCCAGAAAAGAGCCACCACACAGCACAGTGGTCTTCATAGTGGCTCTGCTCCCTGGAGTGTGCAAGGACATTCATCAGAGCAGAGAAAAAAGTAATTAGAGCTTCTCTTTACTACTTTTCAAATAAAAAGTATAACTTTTCTAATAATCCGTATATGAGTTCACACTGGATCCCACACCCTTGACATCTCAGCCAGTAACCCAGGCCCTTGAGGCATCCTGAAGGAAAAATGGAAGTTTCTCAACATGGAGGTGTTGACAGGGCTGCCCTCACTCATTTGATTTTACTATATCGTGACAAAAGTGTAGTTTATTTGCCATATATTGCCACCAAGGTGATTATTTTCATAAAAGCAAGACCTGAAAATATTATAATTTTTAAATACTTTGCAGTGAGAGGTGGAATGACTTTGAAAATCTGTTCCACACAGAGGTTTGCCATTTATCTTGTGGCAAAATATTTAAAACAGTTGTTGAAGTGTAGAAGTTCTACATTTTTATTTTATGAAAAGATAAATATTTTAAATTTGCTAAATATTTTTGTGAGGGAAATGGCTCTCAACAGTATGCTGTCTAGTTGATATAAAAAAAAAATCCCGGGCTTCCCTGGTGGCGCAGTGGTTGAGAATCTGCCTGCCAATGCAGAGGACACGGGTTCGAGCCCTGGTCTGGGAAGATCCCACGTGCTGCGGAGCAGCTGGGCCCGTGAGCCACAATTGCTGAGCCTGCACGTCTGGAGCCTGTGCTCCGCAACAAGAGAGGCCGCGATAGTGAGAGGCCCGCGCACCGCGATGAAGAGTGGCCCCCGATTGCCACAACTAGAGGAAGCCCTCGCACAGAAACGAAGACCCAACACAGCTATAAAGAAAGAAAGAAAGAAAGAAAGAAAGAAAGAAAGAAAGAAAGAAAGAAAGAAAGAAAGAAAGGAAGAAAGAAATCCCACCAAATCTGTCCCTTTCGAAGGTAAAGATGACATTTAAACAATAAGTGAGAAAGTAAATGCTACTTAAAAAAGATCTCACTACAGTGAGAGTCCTTCAGAAATGAATATTTGCAGATATTTCCACCGCTGTGTGATTTTATTGCTGAAAATAATGTGTCACCTATAAAAACTCTTGTATTTACAAAGTCTATGTACTTACAAAACGGGGAAACTGAATTCCCTAACCTGTTTTAAAAATCTTCCAAATGAAGTTATTCAGTGAATTTTGAACTGCTTTGTTTTTTAAAAGATAAGGAAAGGGGCTTCCCTGGTGGCGCAGTGGTTGAGAATCTGCCTGCCAATTCAGGGAACACGGGTTCGAGCCCTGGTCTGGGAAGATCCCACATGCCGCGGAGCAACTAGGCCCGTGAGCCATAATTACTGAGCCTGCGCGTCTGGAGCCTGTGCTCCGCAACAAGATAGGCCGCAATAGTGAGAGGCCCGCGCACCGCGATGAAGAGTGGCCCCCACTTGCCGCAACTAGAGAAAGCCCTTGCACAGAAACGAAGACCCAACACAGCCATAAATAAATAAATAAACAAATACTTAAAAAAAAAAAAGATAAGGAAAAATGCCTTCCAATTTGTGTGTAAGAACATCTGATTAAATCAGGGAAGATGGACATTTTGCTCTGAATTTTGGCAAAAAATTTTTATATACTTGGTAGATGGCAATGAGTTTTGTGATTTTGTCAACACAGCTAGTGATACACTTCTGTTTCAAACTATATATTTTTGAGCTATCTTTTCAACTCTGATAGCAAATAAAATCAAGGATTCAGGTAAACTGGACTTAAAAAACCAGACCTTCAAATAAATGAATCACAAAGTTTAAGCCAATTAAAAAAATGATCAAACGTCTTTTGCCACACTTATTATAAGGAGCAAAATATGTTTGTTCCATTAATTAAAAAGAATATTTATAATTATTTTTTATTTAATCTTTATGTCATCCTTTTAAATTTGTTCTGTATTAAGAAGATGTAGATCTACACATATTCAGAGTACATGCTCAGAACCGCTTTACCATTGGGCATACCTAACCAGAAACTTGCTCTGTTCTCCTAAGAAAAGATGCAGTCAGGCTCTGGTGGTGGGAGGGATGCATTCCTGGAAGTGGGAACTCAAATCAGATCCTCTCTCTACAGGGTTACTATAGTGCAGCTCTGCTGAGTCTTGTTCCCGGAAGCTCACATTAGTAATCACTCTTCTCTTCAGATCCCCAACATCCTGATGCACCTCCAACCATACTTTCTTCCAGCTACTGTTGGTGCATTTGTTGGTGTGTCCTCCCCAGTTGCAATAATTACATGGTGCCCTTAGTAAGTGAGGCTTCCTCCAATCCCTGAATGCATGTTGATTTTCGCTACCTGTTTCTTTGACCTTTCTCTTGAAGATTCCTCAAGCTGTTCTAAAACTTGCATCACAAGTTCTAGTTTGATAATCCTCCCTTGTGTCTACACAGCATTTCCAGCACTGTTGCTGACACACAGGTTAACTGCCTTATTCAATCACAATTGCTTGCCAGAAAAACCAAAACGAAAGACAGGAACAGGGATAACAGCAGAGAAATAATGTCGGTCGTAGAACTCACTCAATTTGGGTTAAGCTGTAGAAAACTCACTGGAAGACCTGTAGCTCAAGAGAGCACAGAACAACCTGTTACTCTAATTCTTGATAACTATAAAAACTCTCTTTATTAACATGAATTCAAAACTAGAAAAGTCAGTGGAACTGGTTCAGCCTGCCACTGAATTGCACTCTTCATACAGAATCCTTTGATGAAGCTCTATTTCCTGTCCACTCAGAACAGGGGACAAACCTTCCCATAATCAGTAGGAAAACTCTGGATGTAGACATCTCAGTTAAACTGTAGGTTTCTCTAGGGTGTAGATCATAACTCAGATCACAGTTTTTTTTTTTTTAATCCATCCCCTACATTCACAGTTCAAGGCCAGATGGACAGTAGAGCTTCAAGAGATACTTGCTAAACTGTGGATTGAAGTTGACTGGTGAAATGGAGCAATGAAGCTTGTAATGCAAAATTGCAAATATTGACTGCCAAATAATTTAATGTTATTTTTGGTTCTGAATATGACTGTATCTGACACTTCTGTAATATATACATTTCAAGAGCACATATTAAATTATTCTGTGAAAACATAATTCAGAGGGAGTTGAAAAACAACAACTTCAGTTTCTTACCCCAGTGCTTTTAAGTCTTTAACCTCTCTCTTTCCCTCTCAGTGCTGAGGTTGGATTTCTAAAGTTGATGTACTTTGAGCAAAACTCTCCAAATTCTGCCTCAGTTTCCTGATTTCTCTGGGAGGAAAGTCATTTAAGTCTGTTCCTCCTCTTTGCTCCCCATTGCTCCCACTCTCCTTTCCAGTAAAGCTGAGCTACTTGGAGGGCTACTGAAAGAATGCTTTTCTTCCCTCCAGGCTCCTGCTGAAAAGCATAAACAAGTACATAAACACTGAAAAAGTCAACAGTGGTTATTAAATAGAGACTCCAAAGTTTTAATGTTGCAGCTCCCCTGAGAATTTAGTTAAGAAAAGACCTGATAAATAGAAGCTCTGGACCAACATTTTTTTCTTGGCTGCCCCTGGTTACCTTTTGGATTCAAGCAGTAGGTTGAGAGGATTGATTCATAGAAATCCAAATAACTAAACTGACTAACTCTTGTAGAAGTTCCCAAGGCCCTAGTGCATTTTCTTATACTAATGTAAACCCAACTTAAAAATATGTATACAGCTTGGTGCTCTTTATTGCTTATTCTCCCATTTTAAAAAGTGGGAAGGGCTTCCCTGGTGGCGCAGTGGTTGAGAATCTGCCTGCCAATGCAGGGAACACGGGTTCGAGCCCTGGTCTGGGAAGATCCCGCATGCCGCGGAGCAGCTGGGCCCGTGAGCCACAATTACTGAGCCTGCGCGTCTGGAGCCTGTGCTCCACAACAAGAAAGGCCGCGATAATGAGAGGCCCACGCACTGCGATGAAGAGTGGCCCCCGCTTGCCGCAACTAGAGAAAGCCCACGCACAGAAACGAAGACCCAACACAGCCAAAAATAAATAAATAAATAAATTAATTAATAAAATAACCTTAAAAAAAAAAAAGTGGGAAGCTTGTCTTCCCTCCCAGCTCTGTCTTTCCCCCGTAAAGCACCAGATTGAAGGAATGATAGAGATAGCACCTGGCTCCTTTATTACATTCCCTTTATTGTGAAATATTAATGTTTCTCAAATATTATTTATGTTAAAGAGTATTATTTTCTCGACCAGTTTTTCCCAATTATTTTCCATTTCTATAGCTAATCTTGGATTTCATTTAAAGAGAGGTGAGAAATTGGCATAGTTTTAGTTAGTATTCTAAACATGTCAATGCAAGTGAGGTTCAGAGGACCAAAGCATTTATTATGCTTCTTGGGTGGGGAGTTGGTGCTAACGGATTTCAGGTGCTTACGGGAAGAAGGCTACTTCAGGCGTGCACACACAGGCCAGGCACTGTGAGTCAGTGATGCCAAAATGCACTGCAAAGATTTGATAACATTTTCATTAAAAGCAACAGAAAGAAAGCATGAAAAATATGATATACGGAGTAAGCCTCTTTTTTTTTTTTTCTCTTCATAAAAGGCTACCAAACTTGGAATATGTTCATGGTGCAGACTCCAGTCAACTTGACATAAATTACGAGACAACATTAGTTAGGTTCATTTTAACTCTCATCTGAAAATATATTTCTCGTCCTTTATTTTGGCTTCTCTCTATCTCCCGTTTCTCTCTCTGTGAAGTACCATGTTTTCTATGGTTTCTTTGCAAAAACTGATCTGAACATTCTACTAGAAGAACATAAAGTGAGAGTTCATAATAATAAATTTTTTTAAAATTAGTACTCAATTTAAGAGAGTTCAGGGATAATTTCTGAGGAAAGCAAAATCTTTGGAAATTAGGAGAAGAATTTTTGTTTGGCTTAATTAAGATAGGTGTGTTTATGGTTCATTCACGTAGTGGTAAAAAGAGTGACATTAGTTAGTCTTCGTTTGTTCCGTGTGTGTGCGCGCGTGCGTTATGAGGCATTACTCTGCCAACCATCCTAAATCTTTAGCTTATTTGGTCCTCCATAGTCTAAGGGCTACACCATAGGTGTGTGCTCATTTAGATGTGTTTATCTAATTAGCAATAGGAACTTCCAGATAGATTTTTTCAGTCCTTGAGTATTGAATATTACATTTGTTTGTCTGCTTTACTCAAAATGCATACAATATCTAGTAGCAACATATTGAGGTTTTTTCAAAGCTACAATTATATATCTCTAGTGAAGCAAGGATCAGAAGACCTTCTTCACACAAGTCTCAACAAACTGCTGCCCTTATACCAATTGCTCTCTTTCTTGCACTTGCAGAATCACAGCTGGGTCTCCTTATGAAAAGAGAGCACGTAATAATTGCACTAAATATGCATTAAATTACTTTGCAAAATGATAGCGGCATCCATTAGAAATCCTGTGTTTGAGGAGTTTAATCAGCTATTTAAATTTTCATCAGAATGCAAGTCAACATGCTAGTTCTTGGCCAAAGGCATTCTATTTACCACATAAATATTTTTTGATTAAGAAAAGCACAGGCCCCTACACTTTTCTATGGTTTCAGAGGCACACGAGCATATCTCAGGAGCAATCAATAAAACCATGAAATTTTTAAAAATCAAACTTGAATTTTGATACGTTGTTTAGTTGGCAACTACATTTCCTATGAATAATATGCCACTTCACAGTGATTTAATATTAATATTCCTCAGGAAATCAGGTTTAGGAGAGTGGAATTAGAGGACGTAGAAAAATGCTAGTAATTGTATATTAGAATAACAAAGCTAATAAATGTGAAGCAACCTATTTACTGATTATATCATGAGGTTTTATCTTAGTTTCTTCTGTGTTAAATCTGTGTCCACCAGAGCACTTATAGCAAAATGAAAAGGACTGGAGTATTGGAGGTTATAGTATTATATTTTCTCATTTCTTTTCACACCTACCTGATCTGAGGTACATTCAGGGTATGGATCTGTATTGATTATCTTCAGAAAACAGAAAAGGTACATTTTCCATCTGCTGGGCTCCAGGGAAGGTACCAAGGGGAAGGTGACTTCTTGTCCCTGTCACAGCAAGAGCTTCATCTATGGAGCCCTGGGTATCACACAAGCGCTGGGAGGAGGAACGAGAGGCAGGGAGGGTGGGAGGGATAGAAAGGAACTGAAATCACCCTGAACTTGGCTAGGATTGGCTGGTTCCTAGATAGCTGAATAAAATTTTTTACACTTTTCCCTAAAATAATTTATTATTCTGAGGTGAGAGGCAGAAATGGTGATTCTTTATAGAAAATATAAATGGGACTTCCCAGTGAAAAAAGAGAAAAAGCACCATATTTGGATATTATGGTTTTGCTCTTTGAATGGGAGTTTGTAATATAGGGGATGTTTAAATTCTCAGTTATGATTACACTTCTAATATCTAGCAATTACTCTGACAGGTATAAAATGACAAGGCTAAAAAAGGCAGCAGAAAATCATTTAGGTGAATCTTTCCTTTTGTAAGAGATAGTTTAAACTGTAAATGTGCATCCTCATAAAAGTCATGTGATATTCTGTCTATTTTATTGTATCCACCAGAATTTAAGTCCAATGATGAAAGGGATTTTTCTATTTTGTCACCTTCCTTATTCCTATAACGTAGGATGGTGTCTGGAACATCATAGACACACAATGTTTATTGAATGAGAGGATGAATGAATGAATGAATATATGTGAGCTTAGGAGACTAATGGAATGAAATGAGGGCAAGTGGCATTTTAAACCAGGAAGCAGCGTGCATTTGCAGGGGCTTCCCCTGAGTAGAGCAAAGCTGCTGAGTTCAATTAGTAGGGCCACTGTTGCTAAGTGAGAGATTTGAGTGAAGACGATAGTACTTATTCAGTTTATGTACCGTTATGTGATACTCTCTCTTCTTTGAAGATGTCACTACCAAGAAGAATGCATATCTATATAATTGAAAGGGGTTTTAAAAAAGTATTGGCAGCCAGCATATATTTCCATTATTCCTGCATAAAGTCTTGCCCTTGTTTTCTACATGAAAATCTTTACAGGGATTGGCTAGCAAACTGCCTTTAACACCATGTCACTCAGAGCCTTGGCTCCAAAAGTTTGTGATGTTAGTCAACTCACCATTGCTGACCAGGGCATGTGACCCCAGGCAAATGATTTTGCTTCACTGGGCCTCAAATTCTTCATCTAAGGAGGGCAAGTTAGGGTGTTCTGGGAGAGCCCCAAGGTTCCTTCCAGCATAATAGCCTGTGAATTTACATTCTAAAATCTACCTTGACTGCTGCTTGCAGCCTACATTATACAACTATGTAACACTTCAGTACATTTTACAAGTGTGTCTCCTGTTCCCCTTTGCCCTTAGTAACTTACCATTGTCACACATCTGCCCCTTCCCAGTTGGGGAAATGAGGTGAGTGAAGCTTCCATGTCCACAAGCGGTACTCCGGGCACACATACGTCAGTCACTGAGGCCAACTGGTGAGACAACTTAACTATGGGGCTGGTGACTCTGTCTTTTCATTTAGTATCAATAGGACTCATAAGTAAGTCATGACAGTACTCAAGAAGTTGCAAATAAGGTATCTCTAAGTTCATATCTCGAAGCTACATGGAACACAGATTACTCCTTTTCCTGCTGTGTGTGTGTGTGTGTGTGTGTGCATGTGCGTGTGTGCTTGTTGAATGAATGTGAGTATATGAGGTGCCACCAGCACCAAAGAAAAGAAGATATGGTCCTGAGATAGAAAACCATCAATTCTTTCAGACACTCTTACAAGCAAAATGAGAGCAAGGTTTTTCAGAACCACAATAGTACCAATTAGTTCACAAAGCATCTCACTAGTTGGATGGGAAAAGATTAACTCAGAAATCTAGTCTGTTCTCTGGGGCAATGAAAAGTTTTGTCTATTCACAGTATCTTTAATCCTGCTCTCCGCTTCTATATACTTCAGGATAATGGCTCTGCTACCAAAATCTTTCCTGATTTTGAGCCTCATTTCCTTTTTCTTCTTTCCATTCATTTCATCTTAATCATACACTTTTAAAGCCTCTTAAAATTTTCCCTTTTCAATGTGTTTAATCACTTTTTCTATGTGTTTGAAAGATGATTATAAAAATTCTACTCATTTAAATAATTTTAAGTTAATCATACTGCACCCTTTCTCTCTCTCCTCCTCCCTCTCTCATAATATTGAGAACTGTGAGATTCTCTTG
The DNA here is from genome assembly GCF_009873245.2 of Balaenoptera musculus. NCBI lineage: Eukaryota > Metazoa > Chordata > Mammalia > Artiodactyla > Balaenopteridae > Balaenoptera > Balaenoptera musculus. The sequence continues at coordinate 58,097,576 of NC_045796.1, read as the reverse complement.
GCAATGACTTAAAGTTTATCTGGTTAATCTGAACAGCTGTGTTTCTGATATTTGGAAGCTCACTGGAGCAATATCCAGTTTTCAAGGTAAATACATTTACCCCTTTCCCTCAAAGTTGTTGAACATTTTGAATTTCCAAAGGCAATGTATTTGCCAATTCTCCCCATCCTGTCTTATAAACTCACCATCATCTGCAAACTATTATCAATACCCAGTGTGCCAGCCTCCTGGGAAATAAAGGGCAAAGAGATTTAAAACATTGTCTCGGACTTCAGAGGAAAGGGAGTTCATAAACATGAATATATTTTAAAAACTATACACTGGTAGCATATTCTAAATGTTGAATAAATGAGGGAAATAATAATTACTACAGGAGTTCAGAAGTCAAGGCTAGGGCAGGTGGAAAGCTCCATAGGGAAGGAGGGCAATGGTCTTTTAGGCTTCAACCTCATAGCTTGAGACCCAGTTGTTGCAAAAGGGATCCATGTACCACTGAAGGATCCACAGATGAACTTCAGAAATGACAGGGGTCTTCTGAAATTGCATGGCAATTTTTATTTCTATGTCCTTATTTTTTGGTGGGGAGTCAACTCTTCAGTGGGCTAAGGAAAACTTTTCTCCGGTTTATGGCTGAGGCTCCCAACTCCCAGTGTAGGATGACTCCTGCCCGAGGCCTTAGGCCACTCGGGTTCTTAGGGTATTTGCCTCCACTCTGGCCTCAGTACCCCACCTGTTATCTGAGTTCCTGTTTTGTGAATCTGGAAGTAAATTCTTATGCCTCAAGTCCCCAATAATAAAGCTTCCACAGGGCTTCTGTGGATGAGTCCCTCCCTACCTGCCACCCCATCCCTGCCCTAGACCTCCAGGAGAGTGAATTTCCTGTTGTTAAACCACCTTCCCAGAGCTGGTTTTCCAATATCTGTTCCCAGATTTTCAAATGCTGGCTACTTGTCTTCCCGCTCTTTTGCTGTCGCCAAACACCCGGCTTGAATGGATGTCTTGAATTTCAGGTAAGGTCTAGAACCTTTGACTAGTCATATTTTGGTCCTATCTGTTCTTTCCCCTTGATTAACTCATCTCCAAATTTCATATCTTCCTTTGGACCCACGATCTCACATTCTAAGTTACTAATGTCCTCAATCCCTGCCATTGTTGTCCAACCTTTCAGGACTCAGCACTGTCTAACCCTAGACAGGAATTATATGTAATCTTGAGGGTTTTTGTTTTGTTTTTGTTTTGTTTTGTTCAAAACTTGAACAAAGTCTTAAAATTAATATAAGACCTAATGCAAATTGAGGTGGGTAATAGGGGGTTATTGAGAAATGGAAAACATACTAGTAAGAGGTAGGGGAAGTAATTTAAGGAAAATTAGAGAGGTAATCCTAGAGCAAGTTTAGGGAGGTCGAAGCAGTTATGTGAAATAATAAATGTCCGTTTTATATAGTGGTTTTGATTGGAATAAAGAGTTGATACTTTTGTTTATAATATCCTCTGAAATGAGCTTCTAGAATTTAAAAAATTGGCAAAATCTTTTGGAGATCCTTAGGAATATTGTTTCCTCAGAGTCAATATTTAAAGCTTTTATTGAGTTTCTATTTGTAGGCGATTCAAAATTAGGTATAACTTTTATGCAAGTACAATCCTCGTAATGCTTAGCATAGAATTGATTCTTGCACTGTTTTCACCATCATGTTATAATGTTTTGGAAGCACCATGTAGAGATTGAATGCCAAGATTCCAAACTAAATCTTGTTTCTTGAAGTAATACACATTGCTAATAACCTGTAATTGTCATACCGGTAATTTTCTACAATGCCGTAAAGCATTATCACAAAGAACCCATTTTATTTGGCAGTTTTATATTTCTAAATGTATTTTATTATTTAAAATATGAATATTTCAATTTCAAACTACTGTGCCATGTGATGTTCTCCTTTTATAAAATAATTATTAACAGCACAAGCCCTAACTTTTAAGTTAGGGTGGGTTTAGCTTGTAATTTTTAAAGCACTTTTATGACTAGAAGCCATTTTTCAGTGATAATTAAAATTATATTAAGTGAATCGTATAAAATGTAACACCATAAACTGTTATGGTGGTGCTAATCTGATAAATCTCAAAAGCAATGAATGTCATTAACACTTTAAACACATGGAAAACAATCATAAAGGAAGATGCAGAAGCAAACATAATGGTAGTCCTTAAAGTTTGAAATGATTAGCAGTAATGTTGATTTATAAGTTGAGTATTTTCTTAGATTCTTGCAAGGGGATTAGAGGTTTCAAATTATGTTGCCTTTTCTTATTAGAAGAGGAAGAATACCAAAATCATTTCATTAAAATATTTGCCTTTGAAGAAAAATGAAGCTATGAATTGATAAACTGAGCATTTACCTGCAAGTAGAGAAGGGAAGAAAAATTGTGAGGGAAACACAGTAGGTCTTCAAAAAATGCATTTTTAAATTTTGTGAGCCTCCAACTCATGCTTCAGACTTTCTCTAAGCTTCCCTAGGAATTCCATTACAGGTCTAGCTTGGATAGTATACCCCAAGGAACCCATGAAGTGTGAGGGCAACACTGAAGTCCTCAATTCTCCTCTGAGGCCCCAATTCTCCTTTGAAGAGGAAGAATTAAGCCACCAAGGTTAGTGTAGCAGCATAGCTCAGAACCACATAAGGGTATCCTAAAACAGTCCGTTTCTCCCTAGGGTCAGTAACAAGGTTCAGCCTCAAAGGAGATCATATCTTTAACATGTTCATGTTCATCAGATTGTGTCTGAGAAAGCCTTGGATATGCAGGCTACAGGGCTTTCTACACAAAATAATAATTTTTCTTCTAAAATCAAAATGTGAGATCATTTTTATGCCCTCACCCTCTCAAACGTAACATTAAAAAGGAATCAGCTGGGCTTCCCTGGTGGCGCAGTGGTTGAGAGTCTGCCTGCCAATGCAGGGGACACGGGTTCGAGCCCTGGTCTGGGAAGATCCCACATGCCGCGGAGCAACTAGGCCCGTGAGCCACAACTACTGAGCCTGCGCGTCTGGAGCCTGTGCTCCGCAACAAGAGAGGCCGCGACAGTGAGAGGCCCGCGCACCGCGATGAAGAGTGGCCCCCGCTCGCTGCAGCTAGAGAAAGCCCTCGCACAGAAACAAAGACCCAACACAGCCATAAATAAATAAATAAATAAATAAATTTTTTAAAAAAGTGCCTCCTCAAATGGAGTTCAGTTTTAGGAGATGTGGATGTTGAAGCAATTTTGTGGCAGAAAATTGGGTGAGACTTGGGAGAGAAAAGGAGCCCCAGGGGAGGTGCAGGGGAGAAATCATGAGGGGAGGATAGTTCTGTTGCTTCTCCTCAATATCACAGTATCGTGCCCCAGGTTCTGAATAAGAAGAAAAAAATGGTAACCCTTAGAAACGTACTAGAATTATCCACAGATTTATGAAAGATACATCATCATTCTGGGACAGTCTGCTTGAGTTGTCATTTTAAAAAAACAAAAACATAGACTGGGTGGCTTAAGCAACAGAACTTTATTTCTCACAGTTTTGGAGGCTGGGAAGTCCAATATCAAGGTGCTGGTTTGATTCCTGGTGAAGGCTTTCTTCCTGGCTTGTAGATGGCCATCTTCTTGCTGTGTCCTCACGTGACAAGTGGAGAGAGATTGAGAGAGAAAGAATCTCAACTTGGGGGGACACAATTCATTCGGTAGCGGACGGTAATTTTTCCTTTTTTTTCTTTTTTTCCTTTTTGTTCATATATTTATTTCTTGGTTAAAGCAGAAGTTAAAAACAGAGATTGATTAGTCCATCACTTGTGGAAGCACCTAACACCACACTGTAGGAAGTGAATTTTTTTCATCTCTCTAACATAGAGATAGATAAAACAATGGTAGCCAGCCCTGCATGGTAGAGGGTTTTGCAGTGTTGCCTTAAGACAGGTATAGGAAGATGAGGCAAATAGCCTTAAGCCTTCTCTGTTAGGTAGGAAGCAGGTAAAATATGCTGTGATTGGTTAGGTTCATGGGTGAAGCTAATCCTGAATAACTTTGTCTCCTGGTCTTTTGGCATGTTCCAGGGGAGGGTTTAGGCCTTGATAAGATCTACTCCTCTGTAATACATTGAAAAACTTACAAGACTGCCCACAATTTTGTTGTTGCTGTTTTTTTCCCCTTCATCTCAATATGTCCAGTATACAAATTCTTTTGGTTTTCTTGGATTTCTGGAAGCAGAGCTCAACAATGTAGGTCATAAGAGCAGAAAGACATTGAACTTTTTATGAGGGTCCAGGCTCCTCTTCAGTATACTTTATAAGCTGCTACAAAACAAAGACAATTATAAGTTTCTCAATAAGACAGTGGGACAGAATATCCTGAAATAACTCCAGCAAGGAAGGTAAAGAAAATGGAAATTAATTGTAGAGTGTTAGTTATTATTCATTGAAAGATATACAGTGTGTTCTTGCCATTCTGTTTAATCCACTATATTAATTTTGGTTAATGTAAAAATATTTATAGGACTTTCACAGGTCCCCTCATGTCATCAATTTCCTAAACCCATTTCCACATAGTCTTAAATTCCTCAGTAGTAAATTTTTTCACGCAGAGTATTTCAAGAACACAGTGGGAGTTGGGGAAAGACTACTGTTTTATTCCTGGAGTGTTGCTTTTAAAGTTAGAAGAGGTCCATACTCTGACTTCCTTTCCTGATAATGGGGAAGTATTTGAAGTAATCTACCCAACCTCTTTCATATCATCCACTCTTATTTCCAAAGGGTGGATAGTCACATATGGATTTGGGGAAGAGGTTTCTTTGGATCACGGTATTGACTGATTTTTCAGGAACATGGCATTCAGTCAGTTGAACTAATGCCCCATACAACACCATCCACTTGAGTCAGCATAGATCAGATGATGATATTAAAAACTATGTTCTTCAGTATTACCTGATGTTTTCTTTTGGAGGAGTGACACAGCTCGTTGGGTCTGGTCTTTTCCACATAATACACTACACAGTAGCAGTTTAGAAAAATAGAATACACACTCCATGCTACTTCCTTATTCATAATTGTCAAGAACTATGTAGGAGGAGTAAATGGCTTTGTGCCTTCATGTTCTTTCTTAATTCCATCCACCAACCACTCTTACACCCATCCAGATGTGACGAGGAGTTGCTAATTGAATGGGTAAATTCTTAAACCATAGCCCTAATGAGCAGGGGCAAAATATATAAAAAGTTGTTTAACTCAGCTTTATTTACCCTTGCCGAATTCAGCTTTGGATAGGAAATAATAAGCCCAGTTTTGCCTTGAGGTATAATCTGACCATTAACAATAATAAATAAGGAGCACTTCAACTCAGGTACCAGAGAAGCAACAAGCTACCATTCTTTTTGAGAATGTAGAGCAAAAAGCAGTAATCTTATTGGCATCGGCCCAACTTGGAAAGAGATGGTACTTTGATTTTCATTTTCTTTTATTTCTTTGCATTTAAATTCATGTGTTAGCCTAAAATTCTAAGTGTGACTATGAAGTAGAGCTCCTTGCCAACTCTTGCAGGAAATTTACCCCGAGCAAGAAATAAGCTTCTATGGTTTTTAACCACTGAGAGTTAGGATTTCTAGTTATCATGCTGTAATATACTTCTATCCTGACTAATACAGCCTTCTGTGCTGTATATATACCTCTCCTCGCTATTCAGTTTTCCCTTCACACTGCCCTGTATGTCTCTTAGTTTTATCTTCAGTTATGGGATTAGTCATACTCTCAAAGTCTTTCCCTTTAACTATTAGCAGACGATTTGAGGACTGATTTCCAGTCATCTGGATTTCACTCAGGAATGAGGAGAGTTGTGTCTCTCAGCACTGTCGCAAGGTGACCTAGTTTAGTGCCTTTAGTTTTAACATAAAAGCCAGGTCTTGGTCTCTTTGTATTCAAGCTGAGAGAGCAGGAAGGCACTAGTAAGTGCTTCCTCAACCCTTTATTCTCAACACTGAATTCACATTAGACTTGCCTGGCAAGCTTAAAAAAAATAGCAATGCCCAGCCCTCACCCAAGACCAATTCATGGGGTAGGAGGGGTGGGCAGGCATGGGAATTTAAAAGGCTGGTGCTTCTAAGTGCAGCTAGAGCTGAGAACCCTCTTTTGGGAAGAAAAGGAAGGCATTTATTATCCTGTAAACTGTCAAGGAAAAACCCCTCTAGTTTTTCTATTCTGAGAAACACTGCCTAGACTTTATAATTAATGAATAACATATCTTATATTGTGGTATTCTGGCAGGTGAAAATGACCCATGCCATTTGAACATCACTTTTATAATATTATTTATTATATTATTTACTTACTTGTTTTCTTGGTTAACATCTATTTCCCAGACCAGACTGTAAGTTCTGTGAAATCAAGGACTTCTCTATCCTATTTCCTTTGTAGAAAATATTGTCTTGTTTCTCCAGAGCTGGGAGCAGTGATCAGCACATAGTTGGTACTCAATAAATACCTGTTGAATAACTGAAGTATCACTGGAAACAAAAGTAAGAGTGGGGCTTCCCTGGTGGCGCAGTGGTTGAGAGTCTGCCTGCCAGTGCAGGGGACACAGGTTCGAGCCCTGGTTTGGGAAGATCCCACATACCGCGGAGCAACTGGGCCTGTAAGCCACAATTACTGAACCTGCGCATCTGGAGCCTGTGCTCCGCAACAAGAGAGGCCGCGATAGTGAGAGGCCCGCGCACCGCGATGAAGCGTGGCCCCCACTTGCCGCAACTAGAGAAAGCCCTCGCACAGAAACGAAGACCCAACACAGCTATAAATATAAATTAATTAATTAATTAATTTTTTTAAAAAAAGTAAGAGTGAATAGCAATTGTGAGGAAAACTTTATGGAAATATGACCAAGGGTTATATAATAAAACAATACATAGTAAAACATAAATACTATAATAAAAAAAGGTGGTCAAAAAACATGAACAGATAATTTACAGAAGAAATACAAAACTTAACTATGAGAAGACAAAGTTTAATCTCACTGTAAGCAAACACATTCAAATTAACATATTAGTTTTACACAGTTTTTATCTATCAAATTGACAAAGATTACGTAAAGGTAATATTCAATGCTGAATAGGGTGCAGTTTGATAAGGGCCCTCACACCCCAAATTAGGACAGCCCTTTGGGAAAGCAATTGGGAGCTATGTATAGAGAGCCCTGAGGATGATAAGTTCTGTTGACCAAGAAATCTCATTCATAGAATATATCCTGAGGAAATAAACAGCAATAATTTAGTCCAATATTTGTATACAAGAGCATTTATCCTAGCGTTTTTCAAATAGTAGATTGGAAACAGTCTGTTTCTTAAATAGGGGCATTTAACTATATCACAATATATCCTCATATGAAAGACTGTAATAAAATCGTTGAAAATATTAATGATGATAGGAGAAAAGGCTCCCATTATATTAAGGGAAATGGTTATAATAAAATGCCAGGCATCTTGCTTTTAAATATGTAAATTTGTAAAGCGTTGCTGGGTGGTTAGTTTGATTTGTAATTATTTTTTATAGTTTGTTGCTTTGTATTTTCAAAACTGTGTATCTGATTATACCTTGTATAACCTGACCATTAACAATAACAGTTTATGTAAAGTACGTTCCATACGTGAATCACTACTCTAAGCACTTTCCTTGTAAACCTATGAAGTAAGTATGATTATTTTCCCCATTTACAAGTGGGGACATGTAGGCAAGAAGTGATTAGGCAATTTGCCCAAGGTCACCCAACTCATAAGCTTAAGAGCTCATACTCCTACACTATTAGAAAAGTCAACATAGGAAATAGTTTTTGGTTCTGAGGAAGTATGTGTTAGATACCACACTGGACAGAGCCCACCCAAAGTCTGGAAAAATTAGAGTTCTGTGGCAGTAGAGGGCTTTTAAGATCAAGTCTGATCTTCTGCTTTTTTGATGAATAAAAATTTACATTTGCTTTCTCTAAAAAGCATTTTGTATATTATCCTGCTTCAAAAGAGAAGCCTGGAGAGCTGATGTGATCAGTGACCCTGTCAGGGCAAGGAGACTCAATTCATTCCTTCTGACCACTTTCCCCTGCCACTGCTAACCACCGGCCATCAGCTTCCCTGACAACCTGTTATGGCTGAGGCTGCTTCTTCTATCCCAGGGAAGACACCTTGGGAAATAGCCTATGCATTCTTCAATGAAGCCTAAACCAAGAGCACTGGTGTGACTCCCTAACTCTGACTGCTCAGAACAAGAATACGGAAGAGCAACCTCAGTTCATGGAGTGTATGTTTCTGCTGGAGGTGAGAGATCTCCCCTTTGCTAGCATGCCCAGGGGAAGGCAGAGGACTCTGCTGTTATCTCTTTTATCTATCCACATTTCTTCTGTGAGGAGCATCAGAGAAAACTTTGGTAGAAGAGAAGGGGGCTGGGGAGAATTAAATCATACTTCTCAGGGGCGGGGGAATGGGCAGACTAGAGTTGCTCATCACTCTGTATCACTCTGCTCATACAGAGATTGTATGAAGTGTCATGTAGCATTTTTACATCTGGTCTTCCAGAGATTGTCACTCAAGGATTTTGCCAAGCAGCAGGGTAGATGTCCAAATCCACTCTTAAACCATCACCTCAGTCCTGCCCTTTGTCCTAACTCTCAGTGCAAATAAATGACTGTATAAGTCTAAACTTAAAATGTGATGGTGCTAAGATTTGCTGGCTTTAGGTATTTATGAAATTTCTATTTAGGTATCATTTTGTTCTTCCTTCCTTAAACAAAATTGTTTTTGATATTTTAATTTAAAAACATATCACAAGGAGATTCTCCCAAGGTGGTGGTGAGATTTTCTTCATAGTAGCTTCAGTTAATAAAGCATTTTAGGATAATGAAGGGTGAAAATCACAGTATAAATGTAAAAATTCTTATATTAATGAAGCATAACATATTACTGGACCCTTCATGGAATTTTCCATTGCCAAATCAAGGCTTGCTATTCTGCACCTGAGCACCACAATCCCTAGAGTTCCATGGCATGTTGGCATGTTTTAATAATAAGAGAAATGTCCCATTTTGTTTTATAAAACCTATTTTCCCTTTCTGATGGTCTTTTTTTTCTTACTAGCTTTTAGTATGGCCTCAAAGATTCATACTTTCAAATATAAATTCCCTTAAGACATATCTTTTTCAGTCATGTGGGTTGAAGCAGGGTAGGGGGTTGCTATTATCTGAGAAATAGATTAGTATGTCTTGCCAGAAAATCATCATTGGAAGATGTGTAATGAGATATTTCATGGGTTTATGATCCAAACCATGACATCTACAGCACAGACTTCATGATATTTTGAGACTATATATATATATATATATATATACACACACACATACATGCATATACATCATATAGGCAATCCTTGTCTTTTCTGATCTCAGTCGTGGGCTGACATGTTGAGCAATATATATTGGAGACCCTGTTAGGAAAGGCGATGATTCCCTACTGCCTTCATTTATCCTTCTCTCAGAATTAATTTCTCCCTACTGTGTTCTCTCAGCAGACTTTGTGTGTGGCCCTCTGTCTTCTTTTTTTTGGTAATTGCCTAGAACTTTCTTATTCATAAAATCATTTCCATACCTGACACATTGTTGGGGCTCAGATGGATTGGGTGAATGAATTTGATTGCATTGATCGGATCAATCCATTAAAGCCAAGTTGTTATTTCAGTTTATTTTATGAATGAAAAGTAGTGATTTTGGCTTATTCTATGATTTTTATCAGTTCAGGGAAAAAGTATTTGAATAAATTTTAAATATTAAATTCAGATTTACTATTAAGTGTAAATGTACCTATTAAAAATTTTAAAAGAATCTCAGACCACAAATGTAAAAACTAAAGATTTAAGAAATAAAAGCAGTAAAAACACCCCACATTTTTGACAAAGAGCCATAAAGCAGGAGGTTATAGTAAAAAAAAGAAACAAAGAAAAACTGAAAACATTAAAAAAAAAAAACCCAGACATAAAACCAAACCTCTCTCCTCCTGCACAATTCATTTCTTTTTTTTTTTTAAATTTTTAAAAATAATTTCTGTTTGGCTCACAATTCAATTCTTAGATCAAAGAAAATATCAAAACATAAAGAAAATATCAAAACAAAACAATTGTAGAATTTCTAGGAAATAAAGATACTACATTATAAATCATAAGCTCTAGGATATGGCTAAGAATGTATTCAGAGGAAAATACCAAGCATTAAACATTTAACTTACTAAACACAAAACAATAAAAATGAATCCCTTAAATGTCAAACTCAAAAAATTAGGAAAATAAAAATATACTCAAAGAATACAGAGAAAAATAATTGTTAAAATAAAAATATCAATTAACAAATTAGAAAAAAAGGAAAGCAGTGGCATGGATAAATCAAAGAGCTGTCTTCATGAAAAAATCCTGCTGAAAAAGCTAAGCTACTAGATACCTCAACGAAGGAAAAAAAAGGGAAAGCAAAGCATAAATAGGAATGAAAAAAAGCAATATTCTATTAACTGAGGGGAAATACTTCAAATGTTAAGAGATTTCTTTGCACCTTTCCATATTAATGAATTAGGGAAAAGTCCTGGATAAAATAGGTGTTTTTTAAAAATATAAATGATCAAAATTGATCTGAAAAGAAAAGACAATTAAATGAGCAAGTAAGAATGAGATCAATTGGGAGATTTTAAAAAATCTATACCGATTCCTAGCTATCAACAAATAAACCAGCAAAGCAAAGGAAATCAGTAAAAAATTCTTCAGATGCAGAGTGGCTCAGGAGGCCCTACATGACATGAGTCCTCCCATTTCCTGATCCTCTTACTCTAGCTGACACCTCTCCCACCACACTGGCTTCCTTGCTGCTGCTTTGTCTTTCTGAAACACTCTCACCCTGAAATATCTGTACAATTTATACAAAACAAAGATGCATTTCATATCACGGGATTAAAATGAATTATTTAATAAATGATAATAGAATAATTATCCTTTTGGGAGGTCGGGTTAATAGTCCCTATCTCACTCCTTATGCTAAATACATTTCATGTGGATAAAAACTTAAATGTAAAAATTTAAACCATAAAAGAAATAAAAGAAAACATAGGTGCAGAATTGATATTGTTTGTACATACTAGTATAGGCATACCAGTTACATGGAATATATAGCATTATCTCTTATCTATCTATCATCCATCTATCTCTACCATTTTAGTGCATAAATCTAAACTCAAGTTGGGATAGTGCTAAATATTTTGAGGCTACTCTCCCACCTATTTATGTTGTATATATTTGTATATAAGGAAGATCTTCCTAAGCATGGCTATATATATATATATCTCACGACCAAACTAGAAAATAAACAACTTAAATAATCCACAAAGAAATAAACCACATTAACTACCCAGTAACTTTAACAATAATTAAAATGCAAATTAAAATTAGATATTTATCACCTAAAATATTTTCAAGTATTAAAAATATTAATACTTAATGTTGGCAAATGTGAAGTGAAATATGTTCTCGTTCATACTGGTGAAAGAGTCAATTGATACCATCTTTTTCTAGAGAAATTTGGCTATTATATATACCCTTTGACCCAGAAATTCCATTTCTAGAAAACTCATCTTACAGAAACACACAAGAAAGATCTAAATGCAGGAGTGTTCACTTGTGGGACTTCCCTGGTGGCGCAGTGGTTAAGAATCCGCCTGCCAATGCAGGGGACACGGGTTCGAGCCCTGGTCCGGGAAGATCCCACATGCTGCAGAGCAACTAAGCCCGTGCACCACAGCTACTGAGCCCACATTCCACAACTACTGAGCCAGTGAGCCACAACTAGCCCACGTGCCTGGAGCCCGTGCTCTGCAACAAGAGAAGCCACTGCAATGAGAAGCTCGTGCACCGCAACAAGGAGTAACCTCCACTCGCCGCAACTGGAGAAAGCCCGCGTGCAGCAACGAAGATGCAAAACCATAAATAAATAAATTAATTAATTAAAAATATATATATATTAAAAAAAAAGAGTGTTCACTTGTAAGAAGGGGAAAAAAAGGGAAAACTTACATATCAGTCTGGTATTAAATAAATATTGATATTTTATAGTATTGTTATAAAATAGTAGGTGCTGTTTTACAAAATGAGATTTATCCACTTGTAATGACATGGGAAGGTTTACAAGATATGTTGTCAGGCCAAAAAGGACACAATATAGTACATAATATAGTGTGTACACAATATATTTGGTATGATTACATTTTTGTAAAAATATACATACATGGCTGTCTGTCTGAACACACAACACACACATTTTAGTATATGCGGAGTAAAAGAAATTAGGAAGCATGTTCATTACCTGTTAATAGTTATAAATTTTGAGGCTTGGGTATTTTCAATTTCTATCTCACATATTTCGTTAACGTTTGCATTTTTTAACAAGGAGAATGAATTTTCTTAAAGCACCAAACAGAGTTTTAAGAAGATTAAAAGGAAGCAGTAAGTGTAAAGACATTCCTGAAACTTATTTTAGGTGTCATCTAACAGTGATCCAGGACTACAAGTCAGGCTAAAGAATATATACAGTATCTCTAAACATAGTTTCTGGGAAATAAAAAATGATGGATTATTTCTGGGTAATAGATCACAAAATGTGCAATGTGATCTCTCTTATATGAGTTCTGAAATATATTGTCTCAAAGGAGATGAACTCCAAGCAGTGTTTTACTTATTAACTTCTGTCAGTGGATATGCTAAAAAAAAAAAGTGACTCTTTCTAATCTTTGTGATTTTCTTTATTTTATCTTTTGAAATATTTTATTTCTACTAATGTTTGAGAAATGTTCTCAAAGTAAATTGAGCATGAGGAGTTAAAAAAAGGATTTAGTAATACGTCTTTTTGAAATGCTAATCCTTGGAACATTTTTAAAATTTCCAGCTCACATCAGTCTCCTGGTTACGCTGAATAAATTGGAACATTTGCACTTAGCCAGTTAACTTCCTTGAGGAGGAAGCTTAGCAAGGAGCTTTTTTCTTTAAGTATACCCAAGTGACTTCATGCATTCTAAAAGATCCTGCAATTCAACGTGATTAAAAGCAACATCGTATACTAAAATCTTATTTCTGAAAATAACAGCATGCAATTACTGGAGAAAATACTAACTTTGAGACCAAGACAAGTCTGGACCATATGAAAAAAGTCAAATTGCAGAACTTCTCTCCTGCATGCCTTTGTCTTCCAGAGAAAAGAATAACAGACTCTCTCCAGGAGTAGAGCTGGGAATACAATATATTTATTCAACATTCAACAAAGACTTTAGTACCCATCATGTGCTCAACAGTATTCTAGATGCTAGAGATATAATAGTGAGCAAAACAGACAAAAATACCCTCTTGGAGTTTACACTCTTGGAAATAAAACCACACCAATACCAATTCCTAAAATCTAAGTTAATTTTAGACAAGTGGGCAGGGGCTAAGTTTGTCTTGTTTTGCTTAGAAATATTCTCCTATTAAAGGTACAGATTAATAAACCTGGAGTTGAGTGAACTTTGAACTACTCTGAAATTAGTTTCTTAAATGTTTTAGAAATAAAACATTAATAATTTATGAACTTAAGTATAATATACAAGAAATGAACTTAATGACTAAAAGTAGACTCAATATGGGGTTAATTGATATTTTAGTTTTGTTGAATATATTTGAAAATAATTATAAAATTCATGCCTTTAAAATACCCTATATTATTAGCGTATTATACATATAATATTATATATATCTAATAAATATTAGAACTGCTACTCCTCAAATTTTATTGAAGTATTGAGTTTTTAAATTAAGTTTGGAATTTGGAATTCAAAGGTGTTTTGAATAAAGGAATATTTATTTTCTAACATGTCCTTTTTGGTCAATATTCTTCAAATTACTTTATGTAAATATAACTAAATTTCTCAGGCTTTTATGCAGGGGTGGTTAGGGTTTTTTTTTTTTTGTAATCAGATTAACACAAGTTAATAGAATACTAAGCTAATAAAGAATAAAATCTATTCTGCTGAACTTTAGAACAAAACAGTTTAATTGGGACATTTTCTTACCGTTTATTTAACAGCCTCAATTAGACTTAACTCTTTCTAAAATAGATTCATGTCTTTAAGACACTGAACAATCTAGATGTTTTTCTTTCTTTTCCTTTTTTTTTCCACCAGACGAATTGCTAATGATTATTTGTTGATGGTTGTCTGTAAGTTCAAAGTACTTGACATATATAGACTGGGAAGCATTAAATATTTTAGCTGCACATTTAAGACTTCAAATCATACTACATTTAAATCTGTTTATACTAAATGCATTCTGAATTTCCTAATGTGCACCAAGAGAAAAAGCTTGCTAAAAATGAATCTGCTTTCCAGGTTTTACAAAAATTGTTTAATCATTCACCTTCAACTATCTCTACAAAATTTGCCTTTCACTTTTGGAGAAAATGTTTATTTGCATGTCTAAAGATTGTTTTTTTCTTTGCTAGGTGAGGGTGCAATTCAAACCACCATTGCAGTCTGTGACTCTGTCAATTTTTTTTTTTCCCTTCAGGATCTTTGTTCAAGATGAATCACACAGTTCTTATTGGCAACGCCAATTTTGTTGATTTGTCCTAGTTGTTTTCCAGTGGTGTACTGGTTTGCTGCACTTTAAAAGGGGGCTGGGCTTATTTAGAGGATTTGTCTATCCTATGTCAAAAGAGCAGATAAGTGAGCAGCATTAAACACTGCTTTGATGCCAGAATGGTTTCAAGTCAAGTGTATCTTGTTTTATGATGTGATATATGTATATATTATCTGCATCATCACCCATAAAGGGTAACAGAGCATAGAGGAGGTGTTTCAGGATCAAGCGAAGAGTAGAATGTGATTTTTTCACCCCCAAAGAATATGTGGAACAAGGTTTATCACTGCAGGTAAGTGAACTGTGTGAGAAATAGATGAGATATTTCATGTATCTGACAAGCGGTTTGTCTGCAGATAGCCTAACAGAATTAAAATCACCTGTAAGGAAAAGCAAGGCACATTCTATTGAATTATAAGTAGTGTTTTTGAATATATATGTATTTTATATATATATATATATATGTATATAAAGGTACTGTAAGTATGCTGATTATTAGCTGGTGATAAAAATCTACTTCTGCCATTAAATCACAAACTCTAACACTTTGATCTTGTTATGGACTGTATGTTTGTTCCCCCAAAATTCATATGTCAAAGCGCTAACCCCCAATGTAATGCTGTTAGGAGGTGGGGCCCTTGGGAGGTAATTAGGTTTAGATGAGGTCACGAGGGTGGGGAGTCCTCATGATGTGATTAGTGCCCTTATAAGAAGAGACCCAGAGTGCACTCTCTCTCAACCTCTCTCCCTCCCTGTCCCTGTCCCTCTGTCTACAGCAAGAAGGCACCAGTCTGCAAGAAGACAGTTTTCTTTTCCATCTGCTACTTTGGGCATGTAGATACAAGCTTACTGGAAACTACTTTGTTCAGTATCAAAATTACCTCTTCATCACATACATATTTATTGATTATTATGACGCTATTGCTTTGGAACCTTTTCTTACTAATATGGCATAGAAATAGGATGTTTATGATAGCAAATGTGCTAACTAGTTGCACTTTAAGAGTTTTTTGTGGAATTTTTTTTTTTTTGTCCTTTAGGTAATTTTTCTATGGTGGAAAATTTTCACTGGCTGTTAACTTATCACTATTAATACTTTTAAACAATTATTATGGCTTACATTGTGCAGAAAAATAATATTCTGCTCCAATATTATAGTGCAGTTTGAAAATCATTGTACTGTCTTTCTTCAGTGTTTTCTTTCTTTGGTGTTTTAATAGATCATGGTCTTAAATTTTAATTGTGAGGCAGCATGATATGTTCTGAACAGCAGTAGACTCGAAGAGGTGGTCTCCAACCTTAGCACTACTACCACCTACTGTGTGACCTTAGATAAGACACTCTCCCTCTCTGGAACCCAGTTTCTGCATAAAGACTTGGACTCTCATCTCCGACACTTTGCTATATCAAAGCCTATGTGAGGTGTTTTGAGATTAATTTGTTTCTAATGGTACATAAAGTGCCAAATTTGCCAAGGATTGACATTTTTTTTTAATCAAATACAATACAAAGAGAAAGTCTTGTTCATTTCAAACCCTCATTTTTTTTTTTAAAGTATTGTTTATTTATTTATTTATGGCTGTGTTGGGTCTTCGTTTCTGTGCAAGGGCTTTCTCTAGTTGTGGCAAGCGGGGGCCACTCTTCATCGCAGTGCGCGGGCCTCTCACTATCGCGGCCTCTCTTGTTGCGGAGCACAGGCTCCAGACGCGCAGGCTCAGTAATTGTGGCTCATGGGCCCAGCTGCTCCGCGGCACGTGGGATCCTCCCAGACCAGGGCTCGAACTCGTGTCCCCTGCATTGGCAGGCAGACTCTCAACCACTGCGCCACCAGGGAAGCCCCGGATTGACATTTTATTTTAGGGTAGCTATCCCTAGAATAATATCATTCACAATAATTTTCATTCCTGTATGCTAATTTTGAGTAGGAGGGAAAAAGGATAGATGTGTAGCTTATGTGCCAGGAATAAACTTGGGAATATTTGTGAGAATTATCTTATTTGTGGATTCAGAAAAAGAGGTTGAGAACTTCAGGGCCTAATTCAGGTGGTCACCAAAGCTCTCTACACCATAACATTCCATGATCCCATTATTCCACTAGAGATGTTCCACAGTCTTCACTCAGGAACCAAATGGATACAAATATTCTTGGGTTACTTTATCTACCACTGAGAGTTATCACTTTATTTCATTTTATTAATTCAAAAGCAATTTAAGTATTACATGTTTGGAATAATTTGTTCTATTTACAACAGCAATATCTCCACTTATTTGTAACCACAATTTTAAGCAAGCACAAATTCAAATCTCAAAATTAAATATATATATATATATATATATATATATATATATATATTCTAAGTGTGAACAGTGATAAAAATTGCTGAAAAGAGTCACAGATACAAAGATAAAAAGGCAATAGGAAATGCAATGTAATTATGTATCAAACTGAAGAAAGGAACACTCTTACTGGATGTTAAATGTAATGACTTAAGTCTTAGCAAGGCTAAAGAAGACAGAGACAGAGAAAAATAGGGACAGCAGAAAAAGATGATACTGGAAGTACCTTTGGGTATTAAAATGGTAGTGGGACAACTTGCTGACATGTGATCAGTGGTGAGAGTGTCCCCAGATAACAATGAGGAGAGACAGAGAAATACCCATTCAAACACTACAATATTCTGAGGACACTTAGTGTAAGGGCAAGTTAGGTTCTGCATGACTCAGTAACCCTCTAGGGATTCTTAGTGCCAATTTAAGACTAAAGCTCACCAGTTAGAACAGCACAGCATTCTGGAATTATACAGTGTTGGGGAAAGCAATCTTTCATACTTCAAAGAGCAGAAAATAGCAATATATTGCTGCATAGTTCAGTTTGTCAGTTGTTCATAAATTTTTGATTCATCAAGAAAATTTAAAAATATTTTGAGAAACTTCTATTTTATAAAGTAGAGAGCTAAGTATATTTTTAAAAGCCTTTATTGACAAAAAGAACACTTTTTGTGGAGTCTGAAGATTCTGATATTGTGTCTTCCACTTACAAGATAAGTTTCTTTGAAAGTCATTTAACTTCTTTGAGCTTTCATTTTTTTCTCTCTGTTCAGTGAAAATACTTGTTTTACAAACCTTGCAGAGTGAAGGAGGAGAGGGTTCAAATCTAATTGAATAATGCATGCTCTTTGAGTAACTGAAATGTATAAAGTATATTTGTAAGATTATGTTATTAAAAAATTTTAAGGTTTGAAACTATAGTTTAAAAGATGGGCAATCCTCCCTTTTTCCAAAGTTTCTCATGCCTGGTAAATAAAGCATGACTGCAGAATAAATCAGTTACTATTGATTTCAGGGACCAGAATTCTTCAGAGGAAAAAGGAACCAAGTAAGTAAACAACAGTGGGATGACTTTATTTACATATTGGGAATGGAATTTGACTTGTGTTGTGATTAGTTAAACTTGATGAAATTTCTGTTTTATACATATCACAAGGTAGCTTTGAAGTGAATGCAATTATTCAGCCTCCTAAAAGCATACAGAAGTCTAATTGATGCTCTGTGATATTAGCTTTAAGCACGATTTTATAAAAGATCAAATTTGCATTTAATGGGAACTTAACACTGACACATACTTGTCAAAAATATGAAGGACTTAGCATTTTCGTACATACAGTTTCTGTTTAACAGAAGCGCTCCTAAGTGGGAGCCCAGGAGACCGTCAGCCAGGTTTGGCAACACTTGGCTCCGTAAGGTGGCTCTGTCAGTTTCAACACACTGTGATTCTATCTCCAGTAACATAAAAACATAGCTATTGCACATCTTTATGTGTACCTTTTTTACCTAACCCAAAGGGTTGGAGTTTCATAAATACGGTGAATTTCTTATCAGCTTTGTCAGTGCTAAGCAGTGGGCTGGGGTAAGATAATAAATCTCTGAATAAATTGGTTATTGTAGATGAACAGCATGATACATGAGGAAATAGTGACTATTCATGTTTTCTTGCGGAATGAGATTTGTATCAAAATAAAGAACTTCTACACCAAAGTCATGTTCGTTTAAAAAATGAAAGGGTATTATGCTTTTGTGATTGGAGGCAGAATGGGGTGAATTTGGGTCATATCTTGCAGGCTTTCCAAACTAGAAAATTTTTGACGGAACGGCAGACCAGAAGATTTGCAAATTCATTTGGAAAGGGATGGGGACAATGAAGAGTTATTTCTTTCCAGTTTTTCATTATAGGATTTGCTGCAAAGCAGAAATAGGGAAAAGCGGGGTAGAAAACTTCTGTATTTGGATACTTTCCACTATAGTTTTAAAAATATATTCTTTGCTACTGAAAGACAGCTTTCACTGTTTTACTGATGGGAACGAAGCCTTTTTCAAAAGGTAGAACAGCAGGTGAATGGCATTAGGGCATGTGATTTCATGAAATTTGCTGCCGGCCTTACTAGTTTGCAAGGTGGTGATGGAAATGGAGTAGAACCTGTCTGCTTGCACGGGGAGCTCTTCCGCCTACTTCACCGACAGGAGATTCATTTGAGTTAGTAAATTCTAATTTGGGGAAGGACGTTTGGGCTCACTGTTCATTCATCGTTTCCCGTAAACTGCCTTAGGATCTGTTTCAGTGATTGGAGATTTTGATGGGAGCCCAGTGGATAGAACAGAAAAAGGGGTAAAGGAGACTGTGCCTCTGGAGACACGTGGCTCAGACATGTGTTCCCAGATCTTGTCTCCATTTTAAAAACTCTATGTCTACTGTATATGATAGGCTTTTACTTGGTTTCTCGATTATAAAAACCTAGGGTAAAGCCCTATGATTTCTCAGCTATAGTTGCCAAATTTTCCTACTTTGGTAAAACACTCCTGCTAGGTAGTGATAGCCTGGTCCAGAGTGTCACGAGATAGTGACTCTGATTAGGTGATGTCAGCAGACTTTGAAGCCATTGGAATGCTCAGGAGACCAGCTTCTCGAGCTCTTTTAGATTGGAAGGTGAGCTAATTTTCAAATAGTGGTGGGGATAATAGTTATGGTTCAAAGGAATGAAGAAGGTGGAAAGGGGTGAGTTATGTGCTGGGGTAACTGTAACAAGAAAGCATCACGGGGGTGGAATCTGCAAGCCCGTGTCCCTGGCTTTCAGTTGGCAAAGTCCTCTGTAGAGTTAGTGTACAGTGACTTGTCGTCGGGATATTTGGTGTTTCCTCGGGCCGGGATGGCTGTGGAGCTGAAGTGGAGCAGAGCCTGGGCCAGATGTGGGGCTCATCCCTGAAAGGGGGCAAGGAAGGAGGTTGTGGGGAGAACCTGAGAAAGCTTCCGAGATAAGCACAATGGCAACTCAAATCCACATCAGGCTGGCCGGCCTGGTAGTCTTGTGCCCAATGAGACAGGAATGAAGTGAGAACTTGGAGTTTATGTCAACCAAAACACAAAAGATCTACATTTTAAATTATTCTCCTATGTCTAAGCTTTTGCATTTTTATTTGTCATGCTTTCTTCCATTTTTCCTCAGAAAATTTATTTAGAAAAGCTGAAACTCTGCTGTCAAAGTAGTCGCATGGAAGGAACGTACTCCACACTTTTCAATCTAGCAACATAGGAGAATGAAACTGAAAGAGGACCTGGGACAGAGCCCATGGTGGTCTAATACACCCAGAAGTTTCTTTGAAGTCCCACGTCCTATCTTAAAATCCTTATAAAATTGGCATTATGTTATATAAAATAGCCATGCATGCTTATTTTAATATAAAATAATGTGTCAAATTGCTTACTAGTTATAATTAAACATAGCACCACATACTTCTGGCTAAATGGGCTATAGTTCTAGAAGTATGGGGTAAAATTCCATCTCTCATCCTTGCTGGTCTTGTGACCTTAGTCAAGTTAGTTACCGGCTCTGAATCTATGTCCTGAATAAAAAAGTCAGAGTAAGGACTTCTCTGAAGTTTGCTCTAAGTATTAAATGAGAGAATGTGTGTAGCACTTAGTAGGCCCTCGATACATGGCCCTAGTACAAGTAGTCATTCTAATGAACTGTAGCACTGGGGAGGACTGGTTGCCTCTAGAACAGGATATCTTGGGAAGACAGAATGCAAGCTGATGCAGGGCTGGGGGAACGTGGCAGCCATTTCACTGTGGGGACACTTTAGTAACATGAGATCCCCAGATTAGGCTAACCCTAGGGGTCAAGATCATTTCTAACTTCTGCCTTTGCCCCTGAATGTTATTTTTCCCACTCTTCCTTCTCTGCTAGGGTGTCCTCAGATTTCCTTCTTTTAATGCCTATGGGAATGTCGAGATTCGCCTCTAATTGAAATTGAAATAGAACTTTTTAGCTTCTATTATTGTTCTTCGCATCCTCAGCATCACATCCAAAAGGAATTTTCAGAGCTTCATTTTCTTACTGCAACTAGCAGAAGCAGAGGGAGTGATCTTATTACTTTGTACATACAGGTTGCTTCACGGAGGCAGGACCGTGAGCCCACACCTCCACGCTCAGCCCCTGACCATAGAGCCAGGAAGGGCTGGGGAAACCTTTATCACTGACCCTTCACTAAGCTTCCGTGTGCAATTGCCTGGGTCACGTCACCAGATTCTGATCATCGTTCCTCGAGGGAAGAGCAAAAAAACCCCCACTAGGGCAACTTGTGAATGTAGACTGACGATGAGGCTGAGTTACTCTGGAAGTAAGAGTCAGAATAAGTGGGAAATGGCTATGATGAGTGTGGAATTATTCAGCAAATACAAGAATAGAAAAGCCGGAGGGCAACTCTTCTTTGAAGTGATTCTAATGACAGGGTTTTAAAAACAAATAAAGCATCATATGTATCCATATTTCCTCTATTTTCCTTTGCATTGTCACCTAACAGAGAAGGGCCGAGGGGACTTGTGGGTACACTCACCACCTTAGTTACTTTTATATTCTTAAAGATTTTTCACATCTTTTATACTGAAGAATAGGTATTCATTCAGAGTAACATAGTACCTGTTCCCAAAGCAAGTTGGATTGTAGATATCTAAATACGTTTTCTTGCCTTCAGCAGTGATTGAAGAGTTTGGTCAAGATCTGCCACATACGAATTTAATTTAATTTATTCATTTATGAAATGTTAGGTTGATTTATAAGAGCTGCTCTGGGCTTTTAACACAGTTTGTTTACAATAAGGAAGGAGTTACCTAACTCTGAACATACTGTACTTGGCAATTAGAAGTTGCCATGGTAGGAGAAAACCACAGCCCACCTGCCACAGCAACACAAAACCAGCCAGAAACAGTAGGGGAAATGTAGGGACGAAGGTGGGGTTTGTTTTTATTATAAAAGAAAAAAAAAACAAAACTCCTCAGGAATCTTAACAAAGGAAGGGAATATTTCACACTCAGAGAATAGACACCAGGATACAAAATTACAAGTGTTTTGACTCCATTCCTGTTCCCATTTCCTCCAAGAGCAGAGATGGGAAGGAGACAGCTGAAGCAAACAGGCAATTCTGTAAAACAAAGACTTAGAAACCCTACAAATATGATTAAAATCGAAACTTGTTTTGCTTTAAATAAAACTTTTTTTTAATCTATCAAAAGGCCTGCTTTAGTGACATGCTAGTCCCACCAGAAAATAACCCCAATAACATGCTCAAGTTGACCAGCCAACTCATATTTCCAAACCCCTGTGTGTACATGTGTGTCTTTTAAACCAAAGCTCTGGGGCTCAGGTGACTGCTACTGCTAGCGCGGGCTTCCACCTGTGTGGGCAGGGCACAGAGAAGCCCTGAAGCGGTAGTGAGGGAATAACAGCCCCAAACAGCCAACTTGTCAAGCACCGCCTCTCCCAGCCCCTCCCCACACTCAAAAGGAGATCCTTATTTCTAACCAGTTCTCTCATCTCAAATTTGGCTCCCCGTGACCAGAATGTTTTTTTCTCCCTGAGGAAAAACACACATTTATTTGCACACCCATATATATAATTTTTTTGTTTTTACATTTAAATATAAAAACACTACTTTGCTTTGTGTTATAAATGGGGGGCCAAACAACAAGAACTTTTTCTTTTAAGGTAGAGCTATCCATCCATTTATGCTGAGCTTGTCAGGGCATTTAGCCCCAGGCAACGGAAGCACCACACCAGGAGATCTAGGGCGTTTCCCTACCTAATTTCCCACCCTTCTACACTTTCAATAGAAAGTCCGTTATAACCTTATAAGTAATGGAACTTCCCTCCAAGAAGGGAAATCCTAACCTAACCACGGAATTGAACCCCCTAAACCCAACTCAGCCACCACTCAGTCCTCCCCCTCCCTTCACAAAAACTATGCTCTCTGTCTGGATAGCGATGCGTATTGGACAAACACACCTGATTAAATGGAAGCAGTGGTTGTTTCCCCACCTCCTGCCCCATGTAGATTAGTCTTCAGGAACATTCATTCAGCAGAAGTGGGACCTGAAAGATATCACCTGTTTTTTGTTTTGTTTTTTTTTTTAATTTATTTATTTATTTTTGGCTGTGTTGGGTCTTCGTTTCTGTTCGAGGGCTTTCTCCAGTTGCGGCAAGTGGGGGCCACTCTTCATCGCGGTGCGCGGGCCTCTCACTATCGCGGCCTCTCTTGTTGCGGAGCACAGGCTCCAGACGCGCAGGCTCAATAATTGTGGCTCACGGTCCTAGTTGCTCCGTGGCATGTGGGATCTTCCCAAACCAGGGCTCGAACCCGTGCCCCCTGCATTGGCAGGCGGATTCTCAACCACTGCACCACCAGGGAAGCCCCATATCACCTGTTTTTGTTGGCTAAGGCTGCCATAACAAAATACCATAGACTGGGTGACTTTAACGAAGATTTATTTTCTCACTATTTTGGATGCTGGAAATCTGAGATCACTGTGCTAGTATGGTTGGGTTCTGGTGAAAGCTCTCTTCCTGGCTTTCAAATGGCCACCTTCTCACTGTGTTCTCACATGAGAGAGAGAGAGAGAGAGAGGGAGATAGTTTTTATCTATTAACCCAATACTCCTAATTAGTCTCTCCTCCCTTCCCTCTCCCCTTTGGTAACCACAAGTTTGTATTCTATATCTCTGAGTCTGTTTTTATTTTACATATACGTTCATTTGTATTAGTTTTTAGATTGTACATATAAGTGATATCATACAGAATTTGTCTTTCTCTGTTTGATTTATTTCACTAAGCATAATATTTTCTAGGTCCATCCATGTTGCTGCAAATGGCAGAATTTCATTCTCTTTTATGGCTTAGTAGTATTCCATTGTATATATACATATATATATAAATATATAAATATATAAAAAAAAAAATATATATATATATATATACAACATATTTTTTTATCCATTCATCTGTTGATGGGCACTTAGGTTGCTTCTGTGTCCTGGCTATTGTGAATTGTGCTGCTATGAACGTTGGGATGCATGTATCTTTTCTAATTAGTGGTTTTGTTTTCTCTAGATATATACCCAGGAGTGGAATTGCCAGATCATGTGGTAATTCTATTTTTAGTTTTTTGAAGAACTTCCATACCATTTTCCATAGTGGCTGCACCAATTTACATACCCATCAACAGTGTACAAGGGTTCCCTTTTCTCTACAGCCTTGCCAACATATGTAGACTTTTCAATTATGGCCATTATGACAGATGTGAGGTAATATCTCATTGTTGATTCGATTTGCATTTCTCTAATAGTTAGTGATGTTCAACATCTTTTCATGTGCCTGGTAGCCATCTGTATGTCTTCTTTGGAAAAATGTCTGTTCAGGTCTTCTGCCCATTATTTGATTAAGTTGTTTGTTTTTTTTCAGTATGGACTTGTATGAGCTGTTTACATATTTTGGATGTTAACCCCTGGTCAATCATATTTTTTGCAAATATTTTCTCCCAAACCATAGGTTGTCTTTTCATCTTGTTGATGTTTTCCTTTGCTGTGCAAAAGGTTTTAAGTTTAATTAGGTCCCATTTGTTTATTTTTGCTTTTATTTCTTTTGCCTTAGGAGACAGATCAAAAAAAAAAATATTGCTACAATTTGTGTCAAAGAATGTTGTGCCTATGTTTTCTTTCTTTCTTTCTTTCTTTCTTTCTTTCTTTCTTTCTTCCTTCCTTCCTTCCTTCCTTCCTTCCTTCCTTCCTTCCTTCCTTCCTTCCTTCCTTCCTTCCTTCCTTTCTTTCTTTCTTTCTTTCTTTCTTTCTTTCTTTCTTTCTTTCTTTCTTTCTTTCTTTCTTTCTTTCTTTATATTTATTTTTGGCTGTGTTAGGTCCTTGTTGCTGTGCGAGGGCTTTCTCCAGTTGCGGCAAGCGGGGACCACTCTTCATCGCGGTGCGCGGGCCTCTCACTATCGCGGCCTCTCTTGTTGCGGAGCACAGGCTCCAGACGCACAGGCTCAGTATTTGTGGCTCACGGGCCTAGTTGCTCCGCATGCCTATGTTCTTTTCTAGGAGTTTTATGGTTTCAGTTCTTAATACATTTAGATCTTTAATCCATTTGATAAACAAAACAGCTTTATTGAAATATTCACATATCATAAAGCTCACCCTTTTAAGGCATACAATTCAGTGTTTTTTTCAGTATATTCACAAAATTGTGCCTCAATCACCGCTATCTAATCCTAGAACATTTACATCACCCCCAAAAGAAACCCAGTACCGATTAGCAGTCACTCCCCATCTTCCTTCCCCCAGTCCCTGGCAACCACTAATTCCCTTTCAGTCTCTATGGATTTGCCTATTCTGGACATTTCATACAAAGGGTCAATAAACATGTGACCTTTTGTGACTGGCTTCTTTCACTTAGCATAGCGTTCTCATGGTTCCTCTGTGCTGTAGTATGTATCAGAAGTTCATTCCTTTCTATGTCTGAATAATATTTTAATGTGTAGCTCTACCACATTTCTTTATCCATTCATCAGTTGATGAACATTTGGGTTGTTTCTGCTTTTTGGCTATTATGAATAAGACTGCTATGAACACTTCTGTACAAGTTTTTGTGTGAAGACGTTTTTAATTCTCTTGTGATATATATTTAGGAGTAAAATTTTTGGGTCATATGGTATCTCTGGATTTAATCTTTGAGGAATTCTCAAACTGTTTCTTAAAGCAGCTGCATGATTTTACATTTACAACAGTAATATACGAAGGCTCCAGTTTTTCCACATCCTCAGCAACACATATAGTATCTGACTTTTTGATTTTAGCCATCATGGTAGGTGTGAACTGGTATCTCATTGCGGTTTTGGTTTACATTTCCCAAATGACTAATGTTTAGCATCTTTTCATGCTTACTGGCTATTTGTATATTTTCTTTGGACAAATGTCTCTTCAAATCATTTGCCCATTTTTAATTGTGTTATTTGTCATTTTGTTGTTGTGTTGTAAGGTTTTTTTTTTTTTAATGTCTTGGATATAAGTCCCTTATCAAATATATGGCTTACACATGTTTTCTCCCATTCTCTGAGTGGTCTTTTCACTTTCTCAATGGTGTCTTTTTTTATTTTTTCCTTCCAGTTTTATTGCGATATAATCGACAGAGAGCTCTGTATAAGTTTAAGGTATACAGCACGATGAGTTGACTTATATACCTCATGAAATGATGACCACAATAAGTTTAGTGAACCTCCATCATCTCATATAGATGCATAATTAAAGAAATAGAAAAAAAGACTTTTTCCTTGTGATGAGAACCCTTAGGATTTACTCTCTTAACAGCTGTCATATAGAACATACAGCCGTGTTCATTCTATTTATCACGTTGTACATGACATCCCTAGTGCTTACTTATCTTATAACTGGGATTTTGTCCCTTTTGACCACCTTCATCCAGTTCCCTCTCCCTTTACCCCCTACCTCACAAATCCAGTCTCTTTTTCTGTGAGTTTGTTTGTTTGTTTCTGAAGTATAATTGACCTACAACACTCCGTTAGTTCCTGGTACACAGCACAGTGATTTTTTTATATACGTTTCAAAAAAATCACCACTCCTCCACGTCTTTTCATAGATAGTTCATTTCTTTTTTGTGCTAAAGAGGGTACCATCTTTAATTTTCTGGATTCCTACCCTTGACTTCAAGTCTCTCTGTGCCTAGATATAGCCCCAAGTGTTCTCTCTTTAAGTGTGTGTCTCCATCTCTTCTGCTGAGATCTTTTTTTTTTTTTTAAACATCTTTATTGGAGTATAATTGCTTTACAATGGTGTGTTAGTTTCTGCTTTATAGCAAAGTGAATCACCTATACATATACATATCCCCATATCTCTTCCCTCTTGCATCTCACTCTCCCCCTCCCTATCCCACCCCTCTAGGTGGTCACAAAGCATCGAGCTGGAGCTGATCTCCCTGTGCTATGCGGCTGCTTCCCACTAGCTATCTCTTTTACATTTGGTAGTGTATATATGTCCATGCCACTCTCTCACTTTGTCCCAGCTTACCCTTCCCCCCACCCCGTGCCCTCAAGTCCATTCTCTACATCTGCATCTTTACTGAGATCTTGATCCTCAGAACTTGAGTTCTGTCAGCTCTCCTCCTTTTACTCATTCATCTTTCATTTTTTAAATTAATTTTTATTGGAGACTAGTTGCTTTACAATGTTGTATTAGTTTCTGCTGTACAGCAAAGTGAATCAGCTATACGTGTACATATATCTACTCTTTTTTAGATTTCCTTCCCATTTAGGTCACCACAGATCATTGAGTAGGGTTCCCTGTGCTAAATAGTAGGTTCTCATTAGTTATCTGTTTTATACATAGTAGTGTATATATGTCAATCCCAGTCTCCCAATTCATCCCATCCCTCCCTTCCCCCCTTGGTAACCATAAGTTTGTTCTCTACATCTGTGACTCTATTTCTGCTTTGCCAATAAGTTCATCTGTACCATTTTCATCTCTCATCTTAGATCCATGTTTCTTTCTGCTGCATAACTTGGTATCTCATTGACAACTGTCCTTGTGTAAGTCCCTGGCTTCTGCTAAACCCACAAGTTTGCTTGGCCTTCCCTTGTGTGAAGTCTTATCCTTGCCAGGGCCCTGGTATGGCAGTTGACAGGCAGGGAACAGTAGTAATGCTATAGGAATGTTTATGCATTTGCTCTTGGCAAAACTCAAGCCTTTTCTAAGCAACAAACTGGAATCTTGGTCCTGGGGAGAGAAATCTACAATGGCCATGTGACTCCAATAAAAAACTCACACACAGACACATAGACACATACCAAAAACACTAATATAATAGTTAAGATAAGTTATTAAAATATTTTTTCTTATTTTCATTTCAAAATGGGATTAATATTAGAAATTTTTGAAACTTATCAACACTGCTGTTCTTTATAAAGCAAATGATTTGCATGCAAAATGTATTACTTTCCCTTCTCCCTCTCCCCATCCCATCCTGGAAGTTAAATAGGTAGAAAATCCAAACACAGTGAAGAAGAATGTTGGTAGCTTCATGGGTGCTTGTATTGTAGCAAGTTAGGGATATTTCTGAGGGCCAAGGCTTGACTCAATATCACTAATATGATCCAGGCCTATTTGGTTCAGTTCTTTTATTACCATCTATAACTGCATTTTTTTTCTCACAGAGAAATAAAATGGTATGATGCAGAAAGAACTCCGTTAAAAGCATTGGAACATTAACCTTTCTTGGTTTCTCTGTACTGATATAAATGACATAATTGCATATTGTGTTTGAATCCACGTGGGAAGTCTGAAGGGATGTTGTGAGAATTCATCTGCAGGTTGTTCAAGCTCTATGAGAATATGAAAAAGGCACTATATTGGGAAAACTCTGCAACAATAACTAAATGCATTGTTGTTTTACTCTAACAGATGCAAATATGATGGAGGGGGAGCTGGTTTTCTCAAGCCAGCCTTGAGAAAACACAGTGATGGGTCAGGCAGATGAGATGGCTGTAACCATTGGTATCTAAAGCATCCTCTTTGCACACTCTTTGATGAGAGTGGAGACAATGCCAGGATTTTATGAATGTATGTCATAATTACATTCAACTATACTCACAATGACCTGTTCTTGACCCGTATCAGAACAATTTGGTAGTTGTCTCTTTTCCAATGGACTCATTTTGTTTCTCTTTAAGTGTATGGCCAAATTCATTGTTACAGAACTACAGATGATTTAATTTAACATGAAATGAATAAAAAATGGAGGTACTCCCACCTTGATTGCTGTCAGCATTTTAATAGTGGAAGAAGTATCTTTTTATGCCTAGTATGAACAAGATCTGAGGGACAAAAGGCTTAGAATGCAGGGCTGAGGAAGCATCATGCTGTCTGTCCCCAGGGAGAAAAGAAATCTGTCCTCATTTTGAAATAGCTTTTGACTATGGCTCAGAAACACTCAATGGGCAGCTTTAGAAATTGTAGTACCTTCTTCGACAGAGAGAAAAATTACTGTATGTCTGTGTACTCTTAAGGGAGATAGAGAAGGTTAAGGAGTAAATGCAGAAATTATTATGTAATTGTAACAAGTTCCCACACTATGAAGTATTCTTGTTCCTTAAATTAGGAAACACTATGCATTCTTCTGTAAATATAACTTTAAATTTTTCTGGGAAACTTCAGATTTCAATTATTTTGTTTTATATTCAGATCATGTGTTCCAATTCTACATTAAGGGATATATAGATGTATATAAATTAATCAACATGTTAAATATACAAGAGGACTTTCATCACAGTCTTAGAATTTTTTTCTTCAGTCTTTAAAAATAACTCTATCCAAAATGGTAGTTCTCATTTTGCAGTAGAAGTGAGCTGGGGGCACACATCTCCTGTTTTCTATCAATTACATCTTTCTTTCCCACACTCGAAGGTCTAATCTTAGATTTCCCTCACCTTTCTATTGCAGGCAATAGAAAGTGTCAAGCTTAAAATCAGTTTTGAACTTGAAGAGTTTACATAGGGTCAACGGAGTTGAAAGTTAGGATTCCTTTCTGTTTAAAGGGTATGTCAACCAGGAAAAAAAAAATCAACAATTGTTTTTTGTTTTCTGTATGAAGCAGTCTAAGAAAACTGACATATAAACAAGACATTTCAACAATATGCTGAGATAAAGCCCTGAAAATTAGTTTACTTTCAAAATGTTGAGAGTTGTCCTTCTGGAATAAAACCACATTTATAGAAAATAGGGAAACACTATTTTGAAGATCGACTGATAGTACTGATGTGAAACCAAGCATGTTATCAAAGTATACACTCAGCCAGGGGAAGGCCTCCTATCGACCTAATACGTTTCATTTAAAAAATGGTGTTTGTTTGTTATTAAAGCCATTCCTAGGGAGTAGAGTGAAAAGAGTCTGAACTTTAGAAGTAAGCAGAACTATGCTCAGCAATCACGGCTAGACTGAGGATCTGAAGACCCCTCAACGTCAGTCTCCATACCTCCCTTGAAGGATTGTTTTTGGAAGATTTAGTGAGATAAATATGCAAAACACCTAATAGACTGTCTCCATGTAATTTATTCAACAAAGATCTGTTCCTTTTTCAATCCTAAAAGGAGTATAAGGACCAAGAAAAAAGTAACACTATAATTTCACAATCAGATTTTATAGGAGAAAGTTGAATATGGATCACCTGCCAGAGCCTTAAACAGTGACAAATGAGTAATCTTGGGAAAGAGGAGAAATAATCAGAATATAAAGGATGTTCCAATAATTTTGTCTTAGCGACAGCAAAGGGGCCAATGTACTGCTGGTGTATGCACTAAAAGCCGTAGCCCTTCTAGGTACAATCAGATGGAATTGCTATCTTCTGGAATTGTCCAATCACTAGCAAAACAGAGGCTTACTTATAAAACTTAGCCATCTGCAGTGATCATGCCTTGTATCTAATTATCAAACTCTATCTCTGAAAAAAAAAGCAGTTGTAAAGTTTGGGGAAATAATTTTGTAATATTTTAACTAGTAATTATGCATGGACACAAAAATATGTGATATATACTATATAATGTGGTGCTTTACATGTTAGAAAGTACAAAACCTTTGTAATTAAATTAGTTACATTTTGCATAATACTTGTGGGATAATAAGACATCATCAGTAAATGTTAACTTGATTACATGTACAGAGACTCTCTTTGCAAAGAAGGCCACATTCACTGGTTCTAGGTAGACATGAATTTTGGGGAGACACTATTCAACTCAGTATATCTCAGTTCTATGATTTTCTCTAGAAATGTTTATTAGTTGGGTCCAAATATTGAGTGAGTTTTGATCAGGGCGATATTTATAAAAAATTATTAGGGTACCACTTCCTGTACACATTAACTTTAGCCAAGGATTATTAAATTAGTTTTTTTAGTGATTTTTGCTAAATGAACAAAATTTGTCTCTTTTTATAGAATTATTTGTCTTCAAGTTAGATTGTGAGTTTTGCATGTTTCTGATGACTTGGAATGAAAGATCAAAGCAAAGAACTATATATTTTTTGCAGCTCAGCTTTTAATTTCAGAAATGTTTCATCATCTGGATAATGGTAAAACTCTGGAGGGCTGGGTACTACTCCCATTCCACCAGTGACTATAATGTGATCCTGGGTCTGTCAAGAAACTATCACTTTTTAAACATTTCAGCACCTCATAGATTTCAAAATAAATTCCTGCTCCAGAGTTTACAAATGAGAAAACAGAAGCATACAGGAATTAACTGAATTACCAAAGACATTATAATTAAGTAGAGGTTCAGTTGGTGGAACTCGTAGTGCAGTGTTGTTTTTGCTATGCATACAATTGTTCTAAACCTTTTGCTCCTTATTTATAAAGTGAGGAGAATATAACCCATGACTCTCTTTAGTGGTTGTTATAAGTGGTTGTTATAAGTGGTTGTTATAAGTTATAAGTATGAGGAGAAATAAATAAAAAATATTTGCAAATCCCAGATTCTCCTCTCTTTTGGCTTAGACCGTTTTCAATTATTCTGGCTACTGACATTTGGATCTTGATTCCTAAGTCCCTTATTATAGTGAAATAAATAAAGTGAAGTGCATATAAACATGAAACCTATGTCTTACTTTAAAATTAGTAAATATTGGAAAATATTATAGAACTTACTACATTTCTTGTGTTTTATCCCCCCAAATAGCAATTTCTAATGATCAGATATCATCAGAGGTGTTTCCCTATCACGACTTTGTTTCTTCTATTTTCCTAATTATATATGTACCTAGTATTGTAGAAATAACTCTAAAGTTAGCGATTTGTCAGCCTAGAAGAGCAAACAGAATATCAGGGACAGTGTGTTTGAGCACATTTCCAGTTTGTAAACAAGTCTTGGTTGGATAGCTCTGTTTGTGAAGAGGAAATGTGGTCAACAGACCCTTAGTCCCTGCAGTGCACAGAGAAGGCTAAATCCGCTTCTGATTCTTACATGATCAACTGCATAAAATATTGATGTAGCTAAGTGATGCATTGCTGTTCATCTCTTTGTACTCAAATTTCACGTGTGTTTACAAAGGGACACTGTGGAAGCAGATCGAAACATTACATATTAAAAGTTTGTGGGGACAAGAGATTGCAAAATAAAAGTTTATTTTCCAATTCGCACACTTTCCCTTTGTGTACAGAGCCTGGGCCTATATTTTCATGCTAGCCTACTGACTGGTCATTTTCTTTTCATTTTAAGCTTAATTTACAGAATTAAAAACCATAATTGAATTCTATCACCTCTGCTGCGTGCTCTCCAACAGTGCACGTCCAAACAAGCCCATGGCAGCCCTAATCCAGCAGCCCGTGTGATCCTTTGGTCCGAAGGTATGTGAAAGGTAGGAGGTCAGCAGTATCCATATCCTTAATGAATGTCAGCCCTTGAAGCTGGGCTCACCTGCAATAAGAGATTCAAAACTACTAATTAGCATCACTACATTAAAGTAGAGGAGGAAAAACCTATTGGCACCCTGGTCAGTCCCTCTATAACAGCTTTCTGCAGCATGGATAACCTCTCCAGGCAGGGTCCATTAAGGAAACAGTCTTAATTCTGTATCTGACAACTGCTTTTATGATATACTGAATCAATCAGAATGTTTCAGTGCTGAATGAAAATTAAATATAGAGCCCTATTCAACATTCTGAACCAGTTTACAAAGTTTGCTTGAATCCTATGACATATTCAGGTGAACTCTATCCTATCATTGGAACAACCCATGAACACAATGTTCTTGGAGGGTGCTGGACAGCTATACAGTCCGAAAGTTAGTATAATAGTTGGCAGGTATAGATTCTCATATAGAAGGAACAACTAGGAAGGTATTATGTATTATTGTTACGGAAGAGTGGTTATTACCAGAAGTGTTTTTATCTTTAGTTCTCACTTATTGCAAGAATTACGCTCTTGGCAAAGGATATCCTTTAGTTTCTGTTGAGAACACCCTTAAGGGATCAGATCAAGTTCTGGGGGTTTCCTTGGACTCCAACAAAGGCTCTCTAATGGAAGCGCCCTCTGCTTGCTTTTAAGCTGGCTTCCCCTCTGAGAGGCCACTGCTTCTGATTTCTGGCTCCAGACAAATCCTTTTCTCAAGGGGTTTCTGAGGGAGCAAATCTGCTCAACCCGAGTTGCTCCATATTCTCCTGCCCTCCATATTCCCAGCCTGAACTGTTGGGCTTTATCCCTCACAGTTAATAACAACATCTGAAACCCTCAGGATAAGAGACAAGGAGCTGGGGCACATACTGCTTTATTCCGCCTGCCTCCTTTGATGTGCCAGCAAGAACAATAAACTACAAAGTTTTGAATCCCAGTTTTGCCTTCACTAGCTGTGTGTCCATAAGCGAGTTACATACCTCTCTATGTTTTAGTTTTATCGTCCTTAAAATAGTAATTATACATTTGAGAAGACTATTCAAAGAGTCATATGTGATATTTTATATGAAAGTGTTCTAGAATAGAGTAGGACTTATATAAATAACAGTTTTCTTCCCCTGAAACCTTGCATTAAGCTTCCAAGAAAGAGTAGAGACTAAGGGTAGGTGGGGAATGGTCCTGAGGATATGTCTTTGGCAGTTCCTTCATGATCTGACAAGTTAGATCCTGTGCTTTGAGGAAACATGTCCCTGTGTGCCTTATCTCACCCAGAGTGGGAACCCCTCTCTACGTGTCTATACACCTAAAGATCTTCATTGCCTTTGTATGGTTTCTTCCCTCCTTTGTGCAGGTGGGACGGGGAGCCTAATAAATATTTTCTAGTACAACGCCTCTCTAAAAGATGCCACTTGTGTGCAATACACTCCTACTTTTATATCAGTGCTTTCTACAAAAGGAGGAGCAGGAATATCATGGTCTTGCTAATAGGAGTTACCATGTGTCTTTAGAAATATCTTACAAAGTATTGGACTTCCCTGATGGCGCAGTGGTTAAGAATCCTCCTGCCAATGCAGGGGACACGGGTTCGAGCCCTGGTCCAGGAAGATCCCACATGTCGCAGAGCAACTAAGCCCGTGCACCACAACTACTGAGCTGGCACTCTAGAGCCCGCGAGCCGCAACCACTGAAGCCTGCGCGCCTAGAGCTCCTCAACAAGAGAAGCTACCGCAATGAGAAGCCCGTGCACCACAACAAAGAGTAGCCCCCGCTTGTCACAACTAGAGGAAGCCCGTGCACAGCAACGAAGACCCAACGCAGCCAAAAATAAATAAATAAATAAATAAATAAATAAAAAGAAATATCTTACAAAGTATATTGCCTACATTTTTCCTCGTTGTTTTTTTCCCTAAAACACAATAGGCATTTAACAAATACTTGCTAAAAAATAAATAAATTAGCTAAGGGTTGAAGAAGGACTTGGACATTTAGAGATTGGTGAGGGAAAGGGGCTATAGTAGTGAGGAGGAGGAGGAGGCGAGACAGTACGAGGTAACCTCAAGAATCTAAAACTTATATTAGTAGGAAGGGTGAGGGAGAATCTTTGGAACGCTCATACATTTGTAAGTCATTCAAGTAGAATACTTGAGAAGTACTATGGTTTTGGTATTATTTCAGGAGTTCAGGCAAAAGTGAAATGACTGAGTAAGTTTTGATGCTGAGAAAGTTGGAATGCATTAAATGTGGAAGATGCTAAATGAAAACAGGTTTACACATGAAACAGTGAACTGATTTTATAAAAGCAAATGATTTAGTCATTTCAGGTGACCTGGAGGTCTCATGGACTTGTTGAGTCTGGATACGGTCTTATCCAGGATAAAGAGGATCAGTCGTATGTCCTAGGTGCCCGGTGAGATGGAGAAAGTGCACTGGAGGAGGTACTTAGATCTTTCTGCCACCCCTTCCTCCCTGGGGGATGGAGGGACATCTCCTCTAGGAAAAATAGCAGGCAAAAGCCTTGAGGGTTCTGAGGTCCAGCAATCATGACCTTCTCTGACCCACACTTCCACAGGCAGAAGTAAAAACAGGGTCCAAGAACGACCCCGCCCAGCCACCCCACACATAATAGAACCCGGCACCACCGTATGCCTTGAAGACCCTTAGGCTTAACCCCAACTTGCCTTTTCTCCCTATTTATCGTAGTCCTCACAAGAAGCCTGGGGTCTTCCAGGTCATCCTGTATCACTTCTCATCTCCAGATTGCTATGTACATCTCCAAATCCAAAACCTTTCCACTGTTCCCCTTGGAGCTTTTAGTCTGGACACCAGGTATCCAGTCCTGGAACTGTCCTTAACCCACAGTGGGACTCTGAGTAAATTTTTTTGTTTAGATTTCATCATCTGTAAAATGATATTGTTGGACTAGGTTGGTGGTTCTTAGCCTGGGGTTGAGGGACTCATCAGCCCACAGTGAGCTTCAGGTGCTACATGCATCTCCTATTTTTGTGTGCAAAATTTTCAGGCGGTGTGCATATGTGTACGTTTTTTTTTTTTCCTCATAGACATATCTGTGACCCTGAAATGGAGAAGTCCTTGAAGTTACTTATAGTCCTAACTTCATATGATTCTAAGTTTTGAAAGTGGATGGCAGGATACACGCTGATGTTGGTCTGCACGGCTAGAATGCAGTCTCAGTTCTGCCACAACCTGAGTAAGTCACTCCTCTTTTCTCACTTTGGTTTATATCGCTTGTAAAATGAAGGCATTGGACCAGGTTATCCACAATAGTATTTTCCGATTGAAGGAATACAGGTAATTCAAACAAACCAGACCAACAGTAAGAAACAAAACCTGGTAGTAAGGAAGCTTGGGAATTCACACTGGTCCCTGCTGGGTCCTTAGGAGTCAGAATCCCAGACATGCTAATGTTCTAAGAGCACTCTGAGAGGGAAGATGGAGAGGTGGTTCCTGCATACGATTCTAGAGGAGGGACTCAGTGACCTTCTCAAATATGGGAGATCAGGTCTTAAGGATGACTGGGAATGGAGAAGAAAAAGATTCACCGCCTCCTCCAAAGAGACTTGGGATCTGACTCCTCGTAAATCCTGAAATAAATTATGGAAAAGATCTTACAGTGTTGGAGAATTTTTTTTGAAGGTTTAAATGGGTGTGTATAGACTAAAGCTCCCTTGTTAGTCTGCTTTTCTCATTAGGGTCCAGATAACATTTTATTTAGAAAATGAATTTGTCAACAACATGCATAATTTTGATTTGTTCCACTTTCCTCCCAGCTCTCTCCTCCTGCACCTCATGCTCTTGCTAGCGCCCATTATTTCTCTCTTTATAAGTGTGTCTTGTTTGCTCTGGGAAAGAAATTCACGACTAGGTTGGAAAAGAAGTTTATGACGAGGTTCTAAGAACACACACATAGCACTTCGAGGAAGTTGTCTGAAGCGTCTCCTTCCCCAGATACAATGTGGTCGTGGGGACAACAGGGTGGAAGGTGGGAGATGGAGCCAGTAATCCCTTCATTCTTTCATTCAGCACCTACTACATGCCAAACTCTATGCTGATCACAAAGTCAAATGAGACACACTCTCAGAGTCACACCAAAACAAAGCTGGATGCCTTCACCCAGGGATTTGCACTGGAATCTACTCTGTGTCCAGTGTTTTGCTCCTCCCTCCCTGGAAGTGGGGAGGCCAGTTGTATGATGACAAGGAAAGTGTCTTTGGCCAGTAGACAAGTTGTCTTCATTACTCCTCTGGGGGAATGGGATTGAATGGGGTGTTTTTCTGGGCCTGGCCCAAACTTGGCTGTGCCTGGAGGGCCCATTAGGCTGCAGGTCACAGCAGCTGGATCCCAGGCGCCCAGAGCCGGTCACGCGTCTGGGCTGCCCGCTCCACGAGGTACAATGGAGTCATTGACTATTTATTTACTCCGTACAATAAGGCCGCTGTTGACTTAATTACGGGAGCCTCCCTGCCACCCCAGGGATCTTTAAATGACTAGCGGACTCTACACTGCCACTAACTCTTCTCTCCTTAACCTCTTTAAAACCCGAGTCTCCCCTACCTGGTCCGGCGCAATAGGCATGTAGGGAGCAAGAGAGCCAGAAGTTGGTGACCCAGAGGGTAGACTGGTGGTTTTGCTTGAGAGCCGGGTAGGGTTTGTCAGGACTGAGTTTCTGCGAGTTTCAGGGCTGGGCTGAGTCAGGCGCTAGCCCCAGGGAGTGGAGGGCGGCAATACTGCGTCAGGCGCGGAGGAGGGCTTAACTCTACCAGGCCTGCAGGGAAGAAGCAACAAAAGGACAAACGCTTGTCTCCAGCCCAGACGACCAGTCCCTGGGGAAGCTGAGTGTCTCTACTTCCGCGGCCTTGGGAATTAGAAACTACAGTGTCCCCAGGGATGAGGGCAGCTCGAGGACTCAGGAGAGCCACGGGATCTCACCTGGCCCCTTCCTTACACAGCCCGGTTGAAAATTGTTTCCCGGCCGAGCGCGCCCGGCCTGTTCCCGCTCAGCCTCACTTAAACCTCCCAGCGAATCGCTGCTCGCCAACTTCCTCTGGGGGCAACTTGCAAAGTCTCTGCTCTAGATAATAGTGTAGGGCCGAGGATAAAATAGCAACGGTATTGAATAGATGTTGACTTTTCCGACCCAGAGGAGCGGAGATCGGGGATTGTTTGCAGAAGCTAATCGTTTCTACTGAGAAGCACGGGGAGCCGGGTGTGCTCGCCTCCGGCGGCCCCTCCCTGGAAGCCGGGTTGCGGCAAGACTAGGGAACTTAGGCGCCCTTCCCCAACTCGGGCCTATTTAAGAAGTCTTCTAGACTATAGAATGTAGACCAGCGGCCGCCAGGCCTGGAATGCCCCCCAGGCTTCTTTCTCCAACCTTTGAGTCTGCGACCAACCTGTTAGGTGCCCACCAGATCTCAAACCCAACTCCTTTCTGCAATTCATTTGGGAGGTCAGGGACCTGGGAAGAAAGGAGGCGTCGGCCATTAAGGCGCCAGGCTGGCACAGAGACTGTCCGCCGACCCTCCCGCCCCCAGCCCCCTACACTCGGGAGTGTCCCTTTCTGTTTTTAGAAACGAAGGCAGGGAGAGGGGCGCCGTGACTTCAGACGTCTCAGGGGGTACAGGCAGCAAGGGGGAAGCGCATTGGTAGGGTGCACTTGAGGTAGAGGTGGGGGTGAGGCGCAGGTCAAGTTCTTTCCCGTAGACTTCAAAGGGAAATGGCAGTAGTTGGACTAAAAGGGCCACTTTGGAGACTACCAGCTGCTCCTCAAATCCTGGCAGCTGAGAAGTTTCGTTGCCATGGTTTCGGAGAGGTATGAAAGCCACCACTCAGAACCAAACGCGCTCGGGCTACTTATACGTGTTGCCAACCACCCAGGGCCAGGCAAATTCCTTGGCGATTTGCATCACTCCCTAACCAAGCATCACATTCCCAGCCTCCCCATCTCAGAGTAGGCAGGGCTGTACGCTGGGGATGAAGTCCAGGCCGGGGAGTTCATAACGTGCAGGTCTGTGTGGGCGCCCAGAATTTTCGCACTTTCGCTCCTGCGGTCCAGGGGCGAGCGCTGCGCCCTGGTGGCCGCGGCGTCCCAGAGCGTGCCCGGACCGCGGGGAAAAGAGCGCGGCGCCTTTAAAGCAAGAGGCGAGGAACCCCCGCCAGGAGGCGTGTCTGTCTCCGCCGCCGCCTCAGCCGCCGCCGCCGCCGCCGCTGCCGCCGCCGCCGCTGCTTCACGGTCTCCGTCTCAGCTGCCGCCGTCACTTGCGCTCGGCGCCCGCGGCTGCGCTGCTCCGTCCGGGAGCCGGAGACTTCCAGCTCGACCTCCTCCGGCTGCTCCTCCCCGAGGACCACCCCTCCCCCTCTCCGCCCACCTCACCCCCTGCGAAAGGTAAGGGCTCCCCTCGGGTGGGCTCCGCTCCGGGCTGCCTCCTGAGGTGTCTGTTCCCACGAGGACAGGAGGGACCCGGTGTGGGCGAGGGGCATTTTCCGCCTGGAGAGGGAGAAGGCGAACAGCGGCGCGGCGGAGCCGGTGCGCTCGGGGCACCCGCTGGACCAGTTCACTGCGAGCGGCTTTGTCCCGCTCGCTTCAGCCAATTCCCCTGCAGGCGCTCGCGTTCTCCCCATAAAATAATTTAATAAGGGGACGGGTCAGGAAGTAGCCTCAGCTACTGGGACTCACGCGAGGCTAAGAGAGACATATGGCAAGAAGCTGTGTGTCTGCCTGCGGGTCTGACAAACTCCCCAGCCTTGCTTCCATCCTCCCATTCTTCCATTAACCATGCTCCCTAGTTCCATGCTGAGGAAGTACAGACATTCATTTTATCCGGTGCCAGTGTTGAGAGCGTCTGAAAAAACTCGGAGGGCGTCCCATTAGGGCGAGGGGAGAAGTGTCACCAGGGTGGATCACAAACGTCAAGAACTTTTAATGACTCTCATCCTCCGGTATTTTTACCTTCAAGGAGTTCTTTACTAAACAAGGGGACCTAGCTGAGCCTTCTTAGAAAATGATTTCCCGTTTAGGGACTAAGGGATGTTAGACAACTTACTACTACTGCTATCCTTTTGGTAACGCACAGATTACCTTCTATCATTTCTTCATCTTCATGCTGTAAGTATTATGTCATCAGAAATTACCTTATGGATTAATGATTATTTTAACTTCACGAGATGATTGATTCATTTGAATCTTAGTTTGTAGTTTAGTTGCTGGAAGATAGGCACTGAAATTTCAATCTTGATTTGTCTAAGTTCATTACCTTGTAACTTTTAATAGAAACCATTCCTGTAATCACCAAGGCAGCTTCCAATGGCCCTAGGAACTTATTAATTAAACAAACAAAACGAAACACACTGAGGAAGGTGTTAGAGAAATAAGTGATGCTAGAAGTCTTACCTGTTTGTTTTCTTCTATTCAAACCCATTTAAGATTGCACAGCTCTGAAATTAAAAAAAAATAAAAATAAAAAAAGATTCCAGGTCATGTAAATCTATTCTGATTCAATTTCTTAATTAAGATACACTTCTTTTCGCATCTAAGAATTAATTAAAACTCTAAATGTCATTAATCATCAGTGCAGCAGAATGTTGGTGGAACAGCTGAAATGTGTTCAGAATCACAAGGGATTGCATAGCATAGCATTCATAGTTAGGAAGGGTGAAGTGCAAATACGCAACAGTGTGGTTTTAACTGATATGAGCTCTGACATTATTCTCTGGCACCTCTAATGCCATGGATGAACAGGCTGTTTATTTTAGCTTAGCTGCAATACAACAGGCCACATGTGTGGAAGAATAGGTCAGGTGTTACTATAAGATGAGATTTCTCAAATGTCACACAACAGCAGGACTTCAGTGACAAGTCAAGTGGAATTCTTAAAAAGAATTCCATGTGAAAAACTTAAATATAGATATAACATGGAAGAACCTTTGAAATTCAAGTTGTCCTGGGATATGTAATTGCTGTTTCTTGCAAAAGGTATAGGCATTGTCTATTGAAACATTGTGCTGTAAGGATTATTACACATTTGTACATGCCCCAGCAGGTGGCAGCTAACTAGAATAAGATTCATTTTCACTGGGAGGATAGAAAACTAAAATTGCTTCTCAAGTAATGGTGCCCAAGAATAAGAGGTCATTAGTGTCAGTAAATATAAAAATAGAGTGCAAGATGAAGCTAATGGCTTTTTGCTGTTGTTGTTGGAACAAGCTCTGCATGAACATGAAATGCA
Source organism: Balaenoptera musculus (assembly GCF_009873245.2). NCBI lineage: Eukaryota > Metazoa > Chordata > Mammalia > Artiodactyla > Balaenopteridae > Balaenoptera > Balaenoptera musculus. Next base: position 58,056,888 of record NC_045796.1, on the reverse strand, counting down.
TTTTGTTCTTTGCTAATTTATCATAGGCTTGATATCTCTTCATGTCAGCCTTCTATGTGGTTTTATTGTTGGTTTTTTTTTGAGGCTTACTTATAGACAAAGCTCCTGTGTGTGCATGCATATGTGTGTGCATTTGCAGTTTGTCATCTCTGCTTTGACCTTGGAACCTACAGAGCTTTGGCTTCTAGAAATAAAGGTTGCCATATGGTTAAAATGAGAAAAAAAGCAAATGAAACCATGGAATAAGGTGTGTAAATCTCATTATTGCTAAATATATACGATTGTCTGACATCAAACAGTGGGTTTGTTTGTTTTTTCCTTTGAGAAAGGAGCAAATGACAAATTTAAAAATGAGTTAAATCTGGTCAGTGAATACTATATAATGACTCTATCAATCCTTCGTATTGCCCCAGAACTATGATGTATGGTACCAGTATTGTGGAGAAACTTGTAATAACTTCACAATTGCCTTACTATAAGGCATCTTCTACACCACCAAATCATTTTGTTCAAGTATTGGGGAGGTAGTTTTAGGGTTTTTGTTGTTGTTTTTGCCCTGGGAGTAAGTGAAGTTTAATGAGAAAGAATGAGAATTAATCTGATAACCCTTGTAACAGATGGAAATCTGGAGGTGGAGAATTCTAAAGCAATAACTAATTGTACACTTTAGAAATGTCTTTAGCCAGTGAACATTGACAGCATTATTCAGTATTCTGAATTTTGGTGGTCTTTCAGGCAATTTTCTGTACTGAGAAACAAGAAGTTTAGTGCTCATAAGGGAACTCACAGTTAATGTAAATGGCTTTTGTAGTAGTATGCCCTGGAAAGGGATGGCTATTAGCACATCCTGGGTATGCTAAGCAATCCAAGTTAAGTCACACTGAAATATACACACAACACAGTTGACAAAATAGTCCTTCTGACAATGTGAACAATGCAATAATTCAAACTCCCAGGGTCTGTACAGCAGAAATATGCACATTGTCACTTCAAATGGCACATTACCCATTCAATGTACTACTTTCAAGGTACTGCTCCAGAATAAATTGACGTCTGGAGCGCTGTCCGCGGTACTGAAGAAAGGTCGTCTCCTGTCTTGCAGAAGTTCAGTTGGACAGGTGGAGTTGCTGTCTGTGGTGTTGAAGCCTTTTGGATTAGCTGATGGATGTAAATGAGCCTAATTTAGCATATGTGCAAAATTGGTTCTTTGGGGACCAATTAATAGTAAGAAAAATTTGTGATAGACTTTTTACTGCTTAATTTACTGTGTAAGAACTTCATGAAATTAGAAGCTTGATCTTTCACTTTTCAACTAGACACTCAATAAATAATCCCACAAAAACTAAATAGTTTAGAATGCTAGTTTTAAGTAGAAAAGCTACAACTGTAATGTCAGATGCCATTATGTTAACAGAATACATGAACAAGGAGTTATGGTACATTTTGTTTTCTCAAGTTCCGTTAAATGCCAACCAGACTTCAAAACTGCAGTATTTTGATTAGTCACAACAGAGCATGCTATTTTCTGGTAGTAGATATCAATTATATTGACAGATGAAAAAATAAGAATATTTATTGTTGCCCTGGCAGTCATTATTATCTCTGCAAGGATCAAAAAGGAAAGGAACAAATAGAATGGAATAAATGAGACAGCAAATACAAGACAGGACATGTTGGGCTGTACATGCTTTACAAGAGGTATTTTAAACATGGACTGAAGGAGTCGCTAGATACCCTTGGTTTTAGCACAAGGTGTTCCTTTTAAAGTGCTCAAATAGTCAGATTATTTGATTGAATTGCCTGCTACATTGCAGAACTAGCCATTCATGATGCTTATTTTTGACACTGCAGTTATGCCTCCATCTTAAAGAAAAAAATCAATGCCCACTTGATGCCTTTGCAAAATGTAGGTTTATTTTCAAATCAGCATTTTATAATATCTTAAGAAAAAATAGATTTAAAATAGATTTTAAAAATTTTGCTATCTGGAAGTAATAGTACTCATATCGCTCCTTACTTAAAATTTAGATATTCTTTAAATATGATATGATCTTATAATTTTTTCATAAGGGTTAACCTATGCCCTGCTAGTTGGTTATGAAAAAGATTAATTTTAAGATACACGTCCAGCAATTTGCGTTTTGTGCTTCCTGATCACTTAAAAATATTAATATATAGTATTATATTTATCACTATCCATCTTAGTTTCACTTACTAATGTAAAATATTAGGACTGGGTATTTTAATCTATATGCATGGAGGACAGCATATTACCTGTTTCAATAATAAAATATATTTTTATGTTAAAAGAGAATATATTTCTGTACTTTTTTTCTTGAATAAATTGCTACTTGTGAAACCAAGACAGTCACTGTCTGGGGACTCTGAATATTCTGATCAGAAGACTAGAAAATAATAAGGTATTTTTAGACAAAACTGTGCCACTCAATGTTGCTCAAGCTATGATTCCATATTTTACCCCTTCAAGAAACAGATATTCAGAAAACCAAAGTGAGAAGAAATTTGGGCATAAATTATTGAAGCCTTTGGAGTTTGCTGCACCCATTCAAATAGCATTGTCTTTTAATATATGCACAATTACTTTAGATAAGGTAAAAATGGGTGGGAAATATGATTCCCTCCTTTTAATTCAACATTTTCCCCCCTAAAAGGCCACTTGCAGAAATCTGTTTTTATTGCTGGGTAGTAATCAAGGAATATCCCACTTAAGTTTTTAAAGACTATCTTCACCTCTCCAATTGCACTTCAATCTATATTAATTCCTGGGCAGAATTTTAAAAAGTATAAAAGACCTCTTTCAGCCTAAAAAACAGTTACATTTGCAGTAAATTCCTCCGTGTTAGACCACTTCCTTTTTTACAACTCCTAGGCAAAGTGACTTTGTCTTAGCTTGTCATTTATTAAAATTCATCAGTTGATGTAGGAAGTCCGCTTGCATACATCAGTCACTACCTTAGTAAAGACTCTTACTGGAAATAAAAGCACTTTTTTTCCCACGCAAATAAATCCGACTTCTTCCTTGCAGCTCAAGGTGGGCGACCAGATCGGTTGCATAATAGATGTTGGGAAGCTCACTGGCAGGAAGCCTTAAGAGGCAAGCAGCTATCTCAATTTTTCTCACTTAATCTTGGCTTCACGTCAGAAGCTGTGCAGCAGTGCAGTAGAATAGGGCCTGGCAAAACCTTTGAGAGCAAAGCGCCTTTTGTGCTGGAACTGTGGCTCGCTACCGACGCTTCGGCGGTTTCCAAGGCTGGGCTTCCTATTGATTTTCCTCCTCCTTTGCTTCCCCAGGCTCGCGCGGCCGGACGTTGGGAGTGTGCGTGCTGGATTTCTCCCGGATGCTTCCCGACTAACATGGATGTCCCACCATCCCTTGCAGTGGAAGGTTGCTCCTTGGCGCAGTGAGGGAAGAACATGCAGCGATTGCTAATGGGTTTGGGAAGCGGAGACTCCTTCCTCTCTCTGTGACCATGCCGTGATCGTGTCTGCGGCCACCACTCGACGCATCCTCATTCCTACCCGAACCGGGAGCCTAACGCTAGATCGGGGAAGTGGGTGCCGCGCGTGTGGACACAGAAACACCATGAAGATTATTTCCCCGATTCTAAGTAATCCAGTCTTCAGGCGCACCATTAAACTCCTGCTCTGCTTACTGTGGATTGGATATTCTCAAGGAACCACGCATGTATTAAGATTTGGTAAGATTCCCCATCCCTGTCCATCGCCTGGTATCCGGCTCAGAGGCAGCCGGATGTAAACAGGCGTGTTCGCTCCTCTAGGCGGGTGGGCTCGGTGCATTTGGACCTGTTCACTGCTCCGTCGCTTCCCAGGGTTTGAAAGGACCCACTGTGCTTTTCATTTCTTTTCTCCCCACCCCACCCCTTTACTGGAAAAAAAAAAAAATCAGCCGCGGGAGGATGAAGTGAGTGTCAGTGTGTGGTCGTGGCGGCTGCGTTACGTCCCCATGGTAGCCAGTCTCAGAGACGGTAATGACGCTGGGGGTACGGCCACCGCCGCCGCTCCCTCCTGTCGCCCCGGGAGCCTCCCGGGCTCGGCCCGCTGCTCCTTCCCCAAGAACGTGCGCGCTGGGGCTACACGCCTCTCAGATGGCCCCGCTGATGAGTTAATATCTGGTAACTCTTCGGCAAGTTGGCGTCTGTCCGCTTCCGCCTGGGACCTGGGCAGGTCCGCAAGTGAAAGGCGCTAACCGTTTTGATTTGTCATCAGAGAGCCTTTTCGGTTCATTCTACCGGTTTTTTCAATCCCTGGTCCCCTTATGGGTACGCGGAGCTTTTAAAGATATTGTTGTAAGGTTGAAGGGTCTGCTTAACAAGGGGAGGCTGCTGTTGGAGAGAAATAGCGTCGTGAGGGAGAGTTTTTGTTTGTTTTAAACTTGTGAGCCCTCCTCTCACAGGTTTCTCACTGCGCGTCCTGGACTAATAATACATGATGACCAGTGGTGACTGGGGCGGAGGGAGTCTGTGTATGGGAGTCTGAGTCTGCGTCTTTATTTCACTTGTAGCATGATAAAAAAGCCGAGGTGGCAGTTCTATATGAGGGGAACCCATTGCTTTCCTAAGGAATCAGGTTTCCTTGGGGCTCGAAGGAAAAGCTAAACGTGAGACTCCGGTGGAAACGCTGGTCAGATTTGCTTGGAGGAAATGAAGCGTGGGCAAAGCTCAGCCGCTTTCGATGGCCAATGGAGTTTCAGTAGGAGAACTAGTCAGGGAAAGTTCCCTTAAGTAGATAAGAGCCAGAGAGGAGAAAGCCAGCAGGGTAAACGCTCCCACTGTGGGCGCCTCCTTTGACAGTTCGAGTGGATTTAGACCAAAGAGTGCAGGAAACCGTATAATCCTGAGTATATGTCTTTGAGATAAAAGCAGATACATTAAGTCACTCAGTCAAATTTAAATCGAAGAGTGATTGCCTGCACTTCCTATTATGTCAGCAGTATCTTCTCTCTTGCCTTTTTCCCATATGCTTTTTCTATAATAAAATTCATCTTCTCTCAGGCTTTGTGGAACCAGGGTAGGAATGCTTTCACATACTGAAAAAGGGAACCCTACCTTCCCTCCCCCACCAACACATAGACACACCTGGAGTCCAGAAGACTGGTAAGGACAAGAAAAGACAATGAGTTATAACTGGATTCCTGCTGTAGTAGTTTTCCTGCTTTCTTCATGCCTTTAGATGGTACTTAAGCACGTTGCTCTTAGCAACAAGCATCCACAGGAATGCTTGTTTCTTTGAGATTAAACAGGTCCCTGTATCGCTGGAAATGTGTGTGTGTGTTCAGCTGTTCTGCTTCAAGCATGGTAAGTGCTACAGTTTGGTAGTTTTGCCCAATATTTTGAGTAGTACAACCTACTTATTTGGAATACTGAGGTGTCTTCTGAAGTGTGTTTGTGAATTAGTGTGTCTTAATGTGTTTGAGGACTGGGTGGGGAAAAAAAAGAAGTCTGGGAGCCGGAAGACTGCCACCAATACTCTAAAGATTTAATTATTGCTGCTCTGGTCTTGCAGCATAATATGTGCTGAATCATTAGATTGTTACATTCGCTGATCATTTCATATCTTCATATTAAAAATCTTGGCGACTGTAGCAGAGTGTGTAGCAGCTTTCCAAAAGAGCTGACACACACACAAAAATACATTTTCCTAGACCACTGCTTACTAAGAATGTCTGTAAGAAATAGGGGAGTAGGCAGACACCTTCCCACCTGTGCCTTGCTACCTTAAACCAGCAGCCCAGTTTCTAGATAACTTGTTATTTTCTCCATTAACTTCAAACATCTTCCACGTGGAGATTCATTTTCTCTGATTTCTGACCTGAGCTGTGGTGAAGGACTGTATACATGATCATCTTTGGAACATTTACCTATTGGGGATGTTTTGATGCAATGGCAGGAGTTTTATTTTCTTCTGGGAAGAACATGTTTTGAGTGGGGTGGAGATGGGTTGCGCGCGTATGAGCCACTCTTGAGAAAGGTTATTTTCAACTTCAGCTGAAAAGGCGAACCAGTGCCTCCTCCCTGGCCCAGTGCCTTGGACGGGAAGGGGTTGGAATCGTTGGTGCAGCAGCCGCCCCTGGGGTGCGGGCGAGACCCGCCGCCTCTACTGAGGAGGTGGCGTCCAGCCCCTTCCCCCCCGACCCCGGTGTGGTTGGCCTCTGCCAGCCGCCGGGCGCCTCTGCGGCGGCGCTATGGCAACCGCGGGGCCCCGCGCGGCGGCCGCCCCATCCGCAAGCCCTCTTCCCGTAGGTGGTGGCAAACCACCTTCACGGGCTCTCTGCTGGCCTTCCCCCCGCTCCCGCTAGGGCTGTGACTTGACTCTGCGTCCTCCTACCGACGAGTGTGGATCGGGGAGCAGCCTAGGGTGCTGACACTTGCCGAGTCCCTCGCCACCCCCGCCCATCTTCCGAGTGCTCAATCTTTTTCTCCCTTTCTCCTCTCTCTCTCTCTCTCTCACACACACACACACACACGCGCGCGCGCGCGCGCGCGGACAAATGCACTCTAGAGAAGCAAGTCCAACACTCTGGCACAATGACTCCTCTCTGGCCTCCAGGAAAACTTCCTGCAGTCGCATCCGCGAGCGCCGGTGCCCTGGCGCCCCCTCCCACCCTGCCTGGCCTCGGGGCTGCCCACTAGGGCCTGCTACTCCGAAGCCGCTCTGCAAACACCTCCTAGAGAAAGTCTTCCCGAGCGCCGACCCCAGGGAGCTTTCCCGAAGCTTGCAGGCAGCCTGGGGAGATGGGGGAGCGACCTGAGGGTCAGCCAAGGGTCAGCTCCTCGCCCGCGGGCGGGCGGCGCCGCGCCGTGGGTGGGTCGTGGCAGTTTCCCCGCCTTTGATCTTGGCTTGGCCCAGCTTGGCTTCTCCAGGGCGACCACCCAGCGGGCGCGTTGTCGGGGGACACGGTGGATCTTGGACACTTAGAGGGTCAGTTTCCCCGCTCCAGGTCAGGTCAGAAGTCCTGGGGCCGGCATTTTCAGGCGCGGAGCCTGCGACGCCCCCCGCGGGGCCTCTCGCGTGCGCTCCCGCCCGGCAGCCTGCGGCGCCGCGCAATGCAAATGAGGCACCTTTGTTTCCCCGCAGCTGCGGCCCGGCCCTGCTAGCGGCTGGACGGGCGAAGGCGCGAGCCCCAGTTCCAAGGTCTCCCAGCACCACAGTGGCTCCGAGGTACTTGAACGTTTCTTTTGCTACTTTAGCCACCCTTCTCTTCTCGCTCGACCTCTGCTCCTGGGAAAGCGTGGGAAGGGGTAGAAGCCAGCTCCGGGCGGGGCTCCACGCAGGGCTAGCAGTCCGTCTCGGAGTTTGGGGGTTGGGCGGCTTTGGCATCTTCTTTAAGAAATCACTTCCCAAGCCACCACTTGTTTACAATCTTCGAGGTCGGGTTTTCCAAATTCCTTATCTGGAATGGCAGTTAGAATGCCAAGAGCGAAGACAGGAACCCAAACTTTCTCCCAAACTCGTGGGCAGCCTCTCCAAGACAGTCCTTTCAGAGGAGCTGAGATCGTGGTAGGCCACTCATTCCCTTCAGATGTTTCGACCTAGCTTTTCTCTTCGGCGTTCCAGTAGGACGGCTTTTCTAAAAGGCTTCCCAGGCGAGGTCTACCCCCAGACGCGCTCGGACCTCCTTGGCACTGTGCGCTGGCCCCATGGCACAGCGCTTAGCCACCTCCCTGCGCACAAGCCAAAGGTGAAGGCAGCCAGCTCAGGGACAGCCCAGATTATAAAACCCACAGAGTGAGAGGGGACGCAAAGTGTGCCTATGGAAATCCCCCTATTTGTTGGCTATCCCATGTGCTCCCAGATAGAATCATTAGTAGCAGATGTGCTACAATACCGAGGAGTGTGAATGAATTGGCTGGGCTTAGAAGCCGCCACTCTCTACAAGATCTTTGGAAGAGATTTTTCTTCCTTTAGGAGGTGAGGTGGGCGGGAGGGGGGGTGGGGAGTGGCGTTACAGCTGGAAGCTGGAAAACTGGCTCTTGGGAGGTGGGGATGCGGGAGTAATAGCGGCTACTGTCTGAAACAGATAAAGCCCGAACACCTGCTCAGCAGAGCTCTGGAAAGCAGGGGAGGGAAATCTTTCCAAGAATCGCCAACACAACGGCCACGCTAAAAAAAAAAAAAAAAAAAAAGAAACGTAAAGAAAAAGAATCTGATCTGTTTTTTCACGTAAGTTCTCACTTATTCTTAAAGCTTCAAAGAATAACTCTGATGTGATCCATCAACGGAGGCACACTCGTTTCAGAAAATGACTTAAAAATGATCTTTTCGTCCTCTAGAAATAGCACCTCTTCTCCACCAAGACACATGGGACTCAACATGTTTTCTGGCTTTGTGAGGTTGTCTTTAAGAAGTGAACAAGGGTTTATATGTCAGTAGACATTTCTTCAGATAGACACCTTTTGCTTTTTAGCTTAATTCAAGTGATCACTGCAGTGTGTTCAGTCCTGAATTCTCAAATGACACTGTTTCAACATTTACTCAGCCCTGGAAAGTTAATGTGAATTGCTCCCACACAAAGGAGGAACATAACATAGACCAAACACAGGATGTATCATTGGTTATCAGAGCCTTTTCAAGTCTATTCACCATTAAATAAAGGGTTGCCTATGATAATGATGACATAATCTTTGATTTTCTTTTAATTATCTAAATTTCTGATAAATGTCTTGCTCTTTTGTGGTAGAAATTCAAGTGAGAGGGATTTATTTTCTCTTTCTGTTCTTAGGATTTTACTGTGTTATTGTAGCTCCAATTCCATTGATTCCCTGGAAATTGTTGATGTCCATTTTTACACATCAGAGTAGAAAGTAGTTCAGTGTCTTTCAACTGTAATAGCCTTAAGGCTTTAATCTACTGCATCCGTAATACCTGGGGTTTGCAGGAGATCCTAAAATTTTCCTCTGTAGGATGGTCTAAAGTATTGAAATGGAATTGTTGATTGTTTTGCATTTGGGTGGTGAAGCTTTATCTTCCGTGGACTTTCAATTTGTAATCCAGTTATCAAGGTACTAGAAGTGCTTCCAATGAATGTTAAACCCTAAATCTTAGCATGAAAGGTAAGGTCAAAAGCCCCTGAAAGAGAAGGAAGTAGGCGCACATCATCATTATTGATTGGTCTAGATTAAACACTGAAGAGGAAGATTTCAATCTGATAACGTCATAGGGCTTCCTGTTTTTCTTTGCTGCTTCTGCTGACAATTTTGTAAGGTAATTAAATTGGCTGATTGAAGTCACGGTGGTCATGCCGCGATAAAGAGCATTTGGATTTAATGGAATTTAAAACAACAGAGCACTGAACACAACTCTTACCGAACAAGAATTTTAATGGCCCATTCCGGGTGCTGACTAAATAGAACGCCCTTAACAGGTTTAATCGAAAGGGCAAGGCAGATTAGCACTATATAGTCTTTATGGTTGAAGATTGGGGAATTAAAATTATCCCTTTAAAAGACTCATTAATGCATTATCAAGATTTAATGTAGGTTAAATAAGCTTTCTTTAGACCTTCACCATATACTGTGAACCTAGGTTGAGGACCAAGTTTCAAAAAGGAAATATTTTTAAGAGCTCACTTCATAAATGGGATTATATATGTTTCTTATTTCAAAAACAATAGACATGTAAAATTTTTTGAGAGGATCCAGGGTATTGAGGGTAAATGTTGATGATGAATCGTTTCTTTTCAATAACTGAAAAGAACAAATTTTACTTTTCTTTAAAAGTTTTGTTTTTGGCAATTTTTTCATATAAGCAATGCTTATCTGTACTAGAGAAACCGCAAAAATAATTTCAAAAAATGTTCTTCTACAGTTTCAGTAGAGTCATAGGTATCTGACTTAGGTTTTATGTTGTCTTTTTAATCCCGCCCTTGTTTTTCCTTAATGAAACTTATCCATTCAGGTTACCATACTTTAGTGCATTCAGGTTCCTTCTGCCCCTGGAAAAAGGGCAATTCTTCGCTTCTCATTGAGAACACATTTAGTGTTCTCATTTTCACATGGTGAAAGTCAAGCTTCAGTCTCTTACGAGATTGTTCCTTCCAACTGCTTCTTGCCTTGTGAAATTGTCCTCTCAAAGTTGTCTGTTCCTTTGATTATTCTTAAAAAAAACCCAAACCCAAGTTTTTATATAAAAATCTCCCCAATTTTGATTGTACATAATTTAAAAAATTGTTTAAAAAAATTCCAAGTTGACCAAATCGAAAGCACTCAGCTGGTTAGGAGGTAGCCTCAAAGTCACCAGTTTTCACCCTCCTGCCCACCCCACGTCCCCACTCCTCATTGATCCCTGAACAAGTAGGCTTATTTGTCTCTTGCCTCACACCATTAGGGCCAAACATTTTATACTGTTGTATTTTCAAAGTGACAATTAGCTTATCGGATAAAACTAATATGGTAAAACTGAATAGGAGGTTAGAGAAGACCCTTAAGATCTTTCTGCAGAATTTTTTATTTTCCATTTTATTTTTATATTTCAGCTTTGAGGCTCTTTTTCATTTACCACAGCATTCAAATATAGCATTTTCCTATTGATTGACTTGAATCCTTCATTTCCTTAATTAAAAACTAAACATTCTTTTAATAGAGACAGGTCACTGGACAGCAGGGCTATGTGTAAAGATCTGAAAGGGTCTGGGGACGTTGTGGTTTTCAGATGTTTTTCCCACGGACACATGTAATTCTATCAGTCTTTCTTTTTGGTTTAGCATTTGCCCTCTTCCGGGGCCTTGGTTTAAGACAAGTATATTCTGAAAGGGAGAGCACATAGTCCCTAGACTGTAAAGTTAGGATAAGTTTATTAGATCAATCGATTCTGTCTGTGATAGAGATGCTCAGATACAAAAGAGAATTCCAGGTACTAAGGGAGTGCTGAGTGATTAACACTGATGTGAAGGGGAGGCTGAAAAAAGAGGGAAGCCAAATGCTGTTTGATACACAGTCTTTTCTAGCTCTACTGCCAGACATTTCAATGCGTTGTAAATTGATCTTTTTGCTTGTATTAGTCCAAGTCTTTGAGCATATGTGATGATTTGAAATCAGATGTCAATGATATTCTTACATTGACATATCTCCTCCCAATCAAAAGGATCTTTAAATGCTTTTCACACCCTTTTAAATCAACAAGGTACTTTTCCATCATTGAAGGAAAGCAAGTGTTTGAAAGGTGTTGCCTCTAATTCCCACTTCTGTCTCCAGCTCTGCCTCACTCTGAGTCCTTGACCTATCACAATGGGAATATTGCTCAGCTAAAATGATCAAATAAGCAATGCAAATATCAAAGAAATGTTCTGCTTCGTTATCATCGTAGGCATTTGGTTTATTTTATGTTGTCTTTTTAATCCCGCTCATCTTTTTACCAACGAAAGCCTCCGTATTGTTTATTATACCTTTTAGTGCATTCAGGCCCCTCCTTGCCCAGAAGAAATGAAATGAAAACTCTTTCAAGATGAAGGAAAACTATCAAATCACGTAATATGTGAGCCAAAGGGGCCTTGAGAGATCAAGTCTGGTATCCTAGGTTTAGATATGAGTTGCCAAGAGCAGTTAAATCTCTTTTTCTGGTCACAGCTAGTTAGTGTCAGATTTTAGACCAAAACATGAATATCCTGACTGCTGGTCGAGTGATGTTTTTCAGTGAATTATGCTATTTTTCCAGGGTAGCCTCTGATTCTCTGTGCTTTGCATCAATTTTAGGAAGAGTCACTGGTTCTGGTAGCTTCCCCTAGACATTTGCCTCCTTTGTTTCTTCCACCTTTTCTTTCATAGAACATTATTCCATAGGTTATCCCTTTTCTTTGTTTCCTTTGTCTGTAGCTCCTTCCGTCTCCCTCTCCCATGCCTGCCAGCGTATTCTTCTCCCTGTGTCCAAAACTTTGACCACATCCATTTATTCAGCAAATAGTAATTGAATACATATTGTGTGCCAGGCAAATACAGTTCTAAGACCCAGATTCTGACCTCAAGGAGTTTGTAATCCAATTGAAGAGAAAAGACGTATACATATTAAAGTACAAATTGAGTGGTGCAGAAAATATATACAATGTTGTTTAAAGGAGATTATTGTGGGTTTGCATTTTTATAGGCGAGATTAGACTCCAGCTAGGACCTGTAAAAAAATAAAATAAAATGTGTGATAGGGAAGAAGACAGGGAAATATATCATTGGCAGAAGACTCAGAACCAGAAAAGGAATTTAGGCAGAAGTTAAGAAGGTGAGCTTTGGGATAGGGAATGGACCGGCCCTATCAGAGGATAGTTAAGGCCTTGCTTTTTCAGAGCTTTAATATTTAGGTTATAGGGTTTCTTCTCCTGTTTGTCCCCCCCTAGAAAGCAATTGAAAGTGAAAGGATGGGCTTGACTTGGGCTGCAACAAGCAGTCAAGTGGTTTCTCAGTCTGCTGCTTACATTCTATGAAGAATAAGTGGATCTCTTTTCTCTGTGTTATTGAAATGGAAGCAAAGGACCCACCCTTGTCCTTGGTCATTGAAACCTTTAAGAAGTTCTTGGTCTGGAATCACGGATACTTCTTTTTTTCAGATTTTTAAAAACACTTTTTTTTTTTAGAGAAGTTTTAGATTCACAGCAAAATTTGAGCAGAATGTATAGAGACTTCCCATAGACCCCTGCACCTAAACAGACAGCAGCCTCCCCGACTATCAAGTGGTATATTTGTTACAATTGGTAAACCTACATTGACACATCAGTATCACTCAAAGTCCATAGTTTACACTGGGATCCACTCTGGGTGTACATTCCATGGGTTTTGCAAATGGATGATGGCATGTATGTACCATACAGAGTATCATACAGAGTTTCACTGTCCTAAAAATCCTTTGTGCTCTACTTCCCCCTCCTTATCTCCCCGCCCCCCCCACCCCCGCCACCCCACAACCACAGATCTTTCCACTCTCTCCACAGTTTTGCCTTTTCCAGAATGTTATATAGGTGGAATCATACAGTGTATAGTCTTTATAAGTCGGCTTCTTTAGCTTAGTAATAGGTATTTAAGGTTTCTCTGTGTTCCTCCATGACTTCATGGCTCATTTCTTTTTACCACTAAGTAATATGGAATCACGGATACTTCTTAAGTGAAATTCTTAAATGAAATAAAAGAATATCTTTTTAACACATGGCCAGATCAAATGATTAAGCAAGGAAAAGTTTTCAGTTAATCTAAAGGAGAATGCATTGGAAGACTATTTAAAAGTACCCTTAGCTTCCTTAAGGGATTATAGTATATTGCTCCTAAGGCATCCTCAATGTTTTTTGTCTAATTCCAAGAGAGTTCCATTACCTGAAACTATATATATATATATATATATATATATATATATATATACACATATATATGTATGTATATATATATATAATTGTATCATTTTATATAATATATAATACAATTATTTCAAATCAGAATTTAAAATTAAATTAAAATTAAAAACAATTTTAGTAGAATGAATTCATTGTAGTGATATTTTCTAATTCTGCGTGAACTCAGGACCCCAGACCTGTATGAGCTAGGAATTTTACTCTTGACTTTGTCATCTAGTGGCTGTAAATTAGGAAAAATAATTAAATCTCATTAGGTCTTGATGTCTATTTCTGTATACTAGGTATTACTTGTTATCTAATTTCCAAGGATAATGTTGGAATTAATAGGAAAATGCATAGAACTCTGGACTTATTGGTAGAAAAGGACTTTGGGGATTGAAGGTGTAGTTGTTCATCTACTGTGTATGTGTAGAGCAAGGTCAAATTTGTTATCACTTGTGTATATTTCATTCAACTTCTTAAAATGTGCATAAACATTTGCAATAGTCTGTCTTTTCTAAACTGTTCTTGAATAGACTTCCTTGGATTGCACCTGAAGCGATTATGAACATGTTGAAAAGGATTATTGACTAATAGAACAAACTTTCTTCTGAGTTGGTAGTTTGACAGAAGAGCAAGTCCATAGTTTCCTTTTCTTCTCTGTATATCAGGAATTTAATTGGCATTATCAAATATCCACAATATAAGTAAGAAACATATCACAACTAAAAGCCAAAATAATAAGCAAAGAAATCATGCTAAGTTTGGTGGTTTAAGATTTTTCACTTTTTCACAATGGCATAGTCTTTCTAATTTATGCTTAAAAACATTTTCTGAAAAGCTGTGCCTGATTTTATATATACTTAATTCTTCATCCATCTGCCTGTTATGAACTTTTAGCTATTATTTAAGTCTCACAAACACTCAGATTTACTACAGTTGTTTGGGATAGAAAAGGGGGACTTTTCTCTGGTGACGTTGGCATCTTCATCAAGGAGCTGTCCTAGGCAGTCTTTCCGGGACTTACTCTTTAAGGCTCGACAGACTCTGGTGTCACTCATACAGCACTCACCTCACCATTCTTCCTTAAGGCCCCTCTGAATTACTTTTGGCTCTTTTTTTGTAAGCTCTAACCCAGTGTTGGGGAAGCAGCATAGAGGTGAGTAGAGAGAGATGAAGAACCCCCTCAACCCCACACCAGTGGTGCCACATTAGAGCATCCAGCAGACCATTTGAAAAGTGTATTCAACTTATAATACATTTTTATATTTGGAAAAATTTTTTAAAGTTCTTAAAACTTCGGAATATGAAGTTTATTGGGAAAATTTCCTGGATGTTGAGGATAATGAGATTTTGGAGCACTGATTTCTAACTTTCAGGAATTGGATGAAGGAGAGGCAGTCTCAAATTTTTATGATAATCCAAAGGATGAATGGCCTAAATGCAGGTTGAAAAATACTCCCCTGTCTTAAGTCTGGTTTGGGGTTTCTGGAAGCAGTTCTGCATCATAGCAGAACTGATGTTGGAGTATGTGAAGTTGCCATTGAGTTCCTGCTTCCAGTGGGTGAAGGACAGGGCAGTATTCCATTCTGTCATCTTTCCCTGAGGATTCTGGGTTGATCCCTCAAGAAGCCTTCCTGGAGATTGGGGGTGATGTTTCAATGACTCATCGTCAGCTTGTTCTCTAAGATGCATTTCTCTTCCTTTTACTGTTCCATACATCAACTATCCTTTTAAAAATCTAGATTGTTTTGTCTCCTCCAAAACGTCTATTTTCGATAGGGATTCTGTAGAATAAATTCAAGCATTGGCAAGAAAGTTTGATCAGACCAATGGTTCCCAAACCTTGTTTCACATCAGAATGGAAAGAGCTTTAAATAATTTAAATTCCTGATTCCCAAACCTGGAGATTCTGTGGTTTAAAATGTTTCATTTTTCACAACTGCATAGTTCCACAACTGCATAGTTGTAGTGCCTTCACTTTTTTAGAAAACTCTTAAGAAATGCACTTAAAAGAAACAAAACAAAACTCCCAGGCAGGTTGAAAATCAATCACTGAGCTAGTTAATCCTAAGGAGTTTTTGACCTTAAAATTATAATTCCTCTGCGTGGGTGCATCAACTTTCTGGACTGGCAATTGATAATCATGGCTAGGCTGTGTAAAACAATGAGTAAATTTTGTAGATAAGGGTTGTGGCTTGGATATTTTATCATCCCTCTCAGAACACACACAGTGTTGGGCTCTCAGCATACCACTGATGTGCTTACTGATCCTTTACAACCTAAGCATTTAGAATATTTACACTCATATAACCGACCCCACCGCCCAAGGGAATCTTAAGCAGGTGTTGTTTTACAAATAATGTCAAAGATGATGAATAGTTGTGGGACCTTTCCCTCTCAACCTCCTACTAGAGTCGCCCCTAACAGATCATCTTAAAATGTTGTTTTCCCAAAATCTATCAAAAAAAAAAAAAAAAAACCAGCAGACATCTGCTCTAGTTAAGAAGACCCCAACTCAGTTGCCTTGAATACGTGTGAATGGCCCAGAATCTGGGCTGAAAATAGAGTCCAGCCTAGGTGTTCATTAGAAACCCCTTGGACTAAACCGTGTCCACCCCTCCCCCAGCCCATTGCTGTGACTATACTATCTGGGTCATTGTTAGGTCATGGTGCCAAGGGTTGAAATCTGAACACTACTTTTGGAATGAAACCAGAATGCTCGTATATTTGTTTCAGGTGGACATTGTCAATAATTATATACGCTGCTTTAGTACTAAAACTGATAATATCTTTATCTGTCCAAATTATTGGTAACTAAGAGTTTTCCATATTTATTGCCAATTAGGTAAAACATCAGTTAATTAAGTATATTCCTATAATTTAACTTGCCATCTGGGAGACTTTATACAAAATTATGTATAGGAGACACCTTATTGATGGTTCCATTAACAGTGGCACAATTATAGATTGGTTAGAGATTCCTTTTTTTTTTTTTTTAATTTTATTTATTTTATTTTTGGCTGCGTTGGGTCTTTGTTGCTGCACATGGGCTTTCTCTAGTTGCGGCGAGCAGGGGCCAATCTTCATTGTGGTGCACGGGCGTCTCATTGCGGTGGCTTCTCTTGTTGAGCACGGGCTCTAGGCACACAGGCTTCAGTAGTTGTGGCTCGCAGGCTCTAGAGTGCAGGCTCAGTAGTTGTGGCGCACGGGCTTCCTTGCTCCGCGGCATGTGGGATCTTCCCGGACCAGGGCTCGAACCCATGTCCTCTGCTTTAGTAGGTGGATTCTTAACCACTGCGCCACCAGGGAAGTCCTAGAGATTCTAAAGTATTGAAATCATCATAATTACATGCTAATGATAATTTTAAGATAAATATTGAAGAAGCTCATTGAGTTAACTTTACTATTCCTCAGAATTTTTCTTATTGGGACTCAACTATGTTTACTAATATGTGTTTAAATATTGTTAGTTATTTTAATGAAAATAGTTCAAAGGGGATTTAATGATTGAGAGCATGGAAATATGTACTTTCAAAAAATTGTATCTGGTGGTGTGCAGTTCTCTGGAAGACATATTATGAAAAATCCTTTTTTATGGCATGAATTTCACAGTAAGCTTTTTTTTTAATTGTTATCTGAATTTTATTTAAGTATAATTGATTTACAGTGTTGTGTTAGTTTCAGGTGTACAGCAAAGTGATTCAGTTATACGTTTGTATATGTATCTATTCTTTTTCAGATTATTTTCTATTATAGGTTATTATAAGATATTGAATACTGTTCCCTGTGCTATACAGTAGGTCCTTGTTGTTTATCTATTTTATATATATTAGTGTGTATTTGTTAAACCTAAACTTCTAATTTATTCCTCCCCTGATTCCTCTTTGGTAACCATAAGTTTGTTTTCTATGTCTGTGTATCTATTTCTGTTTTGTAAATAAATATCATATGATATTACTTACATGTGGAATCTAAAAAAAATGATATAAATGAAATTATTTATAAAACAGAGATAGACTCACAGTAGGTTTTAATCCTGTATATTCATCCAGTGATAAGTTAGAATTATTATGCCTTTAACCTTCCCATTTGTTTAGGATAAATTTAAATATATGCATAGGATATGAAAAAATGTACACAGTAGATAATGTTATTAACACATTTACATTTATTCAAGGATACTCATTTATTGGCTTTAGGTCGGAGTCTCTGACTTTACTAAACTTGACAGCCACAAGGCAGTGGTAATGGAAGTGAATTGCTCAAAGTTCTTTGAATTTTATACATCTTTTATTGCCTAGCAGGTGGCCAGACTACATCAGCATTTTTAATATAAACAAGGATAGACTCTTAGCTAAGATTTCAAAGTAGCATATTTTCTAAGTGAACTGTGGAGAGAATTTTAATGCTCAAATTTGTTTATTGTTCTCCTGTGCTGCATATGTTATAAGGGAACTAAATGAATATAAAAAGATCACTACGTATTAATAAGGAAAAGCCGTATTTAGTATAAGTAATCTCTCTCCCTCTCTCTTTTGGTGCTATTCTTCAAGAAAGGGAGATAAAACTAAATTTGTTTACCAGAAAATAAAGTAATGCTTTATACTGTGGTTGTAGGGAGGATGCCAAAAGCCTCCTATCAACTCTTTCAATTTTGCTTCCATTTTTGATTTAAATTTCCATTTAATTCAACAAATATTTATTCAGCACTGGTATCTGATCCAGTTCTTTGATTATTGACATAATACAATAATTGTAAAGCAAGACATAACTAAAATTTCAGTAAATATGAAAATTTCCCCAAAATATGGTTATTATAAAATACATTATATAGAGGTTCCTAATGATACTGTTTTTTTTTCTGATAGGCAGTAAGATGTATATTTTTCAGTTCTATACTATAGGCTCTGTTTCAATATTTTATTTCAATACGTTGATAGAATTGAAGAATCCACCATATTGAAATTCACTTTTAGTTTGATATAACTTATCAAAATATATATATACTTGGAGATGATTTTTCTCTAATATCTAGAGTTTGTACTTTAATATATACCTTGTAATATGTTGCTTCTTTGTAATATATACCTTAGTATTTAGGTCTATTTGTACAAGCAACCAATAATCCAGTGTGTTATTTGTTCATTCATTTAACAAATGTTTAACTGCTTACCTTATGCCAGACACTGTATTGGGCTCTAGGACACTAAAGAAGTTGAAAGTAAAAAGAACTGGTCTCTGCATCCAGGATCTCATAATCTACAGGTATAGGTAACCACAGAAAAGAAAATTGCAAAACAGTGTGACAAGTGCACACAGTAGTAACATGTAAATAATTATTCTAACATGAAGAGAGGCATCTAGCCGCATCTGCATGGAAAGGTTTCTAAAGCCTGCTGTTTGCATCTTTCTCTGAGACTTGTGATCTACTGAGGCCTTTACTCAGACATTCCATTCTTTTTTTTTTTTTTTTTAATTTTATTTATTTATTTTTGTTTGCATCGGGTCTTAGTTGTGGCATGCGGGATCTTTCGTTGTGGCGTGTGTGCTTCTCTCTAGTTGTGGCGTGCGAGCTTAGTTGCCCTGCGGCATGTGGGATCTTAGTTCCCCGACCAGGGATGGAACCAGTGTCCCCTGCATTGGAAGGCAGATTCCCAGCCACTGGACCACCAGGGAAGTCCCGACATTCCATTCTTGTTATTAGATTAGTTATTAGAATGGCTGTGCTGTCTGTGTTCCTTCTCTCCACGGCTCTAACTCCAGAAGTCTTCAGCTGGGCTGGGCCTGTTGTCTCAAATCATAGTGATGCCGTTAATATATTTCACATACACACACACATATATTTATATACAAATATTCATGAACACTTGCACACATGTGTGTGTACATAAATGTGTATGTGTGTATGTGTGTATATATATATAGAGAGAGAGAGAGAGCGCGCGAGAGAAAGAGAGAGAGAACTAGTCTAAATTATTTTAAGTATTTAAGTACCGTATTAGTTAGGATGTAGATTCAGTAACATATCACAAAAACATCACCCCACCTTCCAGAAAAACAAAACAAAACAAGATAGATGTGTACTTCTGTCTCACATACAAGTCAGGGATGGTGTGGTGGATCTGTAGCCTTCTGGGGTCCATGCCGCTTCCAGCTCTCTCTTCTGGCGTCTATATCTGGCATCTGATGTGGACTTTCTCATGGTCTAAAGTGGAGCTCTAGGGATCTCATGCACCTTCCCAACAGCAGGATGGACACCTCCTGGATGTTGCACACACCGTTTTACTTCATATCCTATTGACAGGAACTTAGGCACATGGCTACGCCTGGGCAAACAGGAGGCTGGGAATTGAAGCCCTATTACAGGAAATGTGCCCAGTTGAAAATCTCAGGGTCTATTTCTGTAGAAGGCATAGAGAATGAATATTGAAGGACCACTGGTAGTCTCTGCCACAGGCATCCAATTAAACATTTTAGAAAGGAGCTCAGCTCTTTAGAGTTTTTAACTTTATGTGTGTGTGTGGTTATGAAGTAATGCACTGTAGTACTGATACATTTGGGAAAATATGGAAAAGTGTAAAAGTGAAAATAAAACCTCTTATAATTGTGCCATTTAACTAAAACCACTGTTATCATTTTGTTTGTATTTGCTAGCCTTTTAAAATTAAAACAAAATATTTTGATTGATTATAAAAGTAATATAGTAGGGACTTCCCTGGTGGCGCAGTGGTTAAGAATCTGCCTGACAGTCCAGGGGACACGAGTTTGATCCCTGGTCCGGGAAGATCCCGCATGCCGCAGAGCAACTAAGCCCATGCGCCACAACTACTAAGCCTGTGCTCTAGAGCCCGTGAGCCACAACTACTGAAGCCCACACGCCTAGAGCCCGTGCTCGGCAACAAGAGAAGCCACCGCAATGAGAAGCACGTGCACCACAACGAAGAGTTGCCCCCGCTCGCCGCAACTACAGAAAGCCAGCGCGCAGCAAGGAAGACCAAACGCAGCCAAAAATAAACAAATAAATTTAAAAAAAAGTAATACGGTTATTGTAGAAAATGGAAAATATATAAAAAATTATTTAAAAATCACCCATTGTTTCACCATAAATGTCATTTTGAGATTTATCCTTGACTCGTACTATACATGTTTTGTTAATTTATTTTCACTTAACACTTTATTGTGAACATTTTTCTGTTTTCAAGTATTTTTGTGTAACGGTTTTCTTTTTTTTAAAAATTAATTAATTAATTAATTAATTTATGACTGTGTTGGGTCTTCGTTTCTGTGCAAGGGCTTTCTCTAGTTGCGGCAAGTGGGGACCACTCTTCATCGCGGTGCGCGGGCCTCTCACTATCGCGGCCTCTCTTGTTGCGGAGCACAGGCTCCAGACGTGCAGGCTCAGCAATTGTGGCTCACGGGCCTAGTTGCTCCGCGGCATGTGGGATCTTCCCAGACCAGGGCTCGAACCCGTGTCCCCTGCATTGGCAGGCAGATTCTCAACCACTGCGCCACCAGGGAAGCCCTGTGTAACGGTTTTTTAAGTGTCTTAACTTTCCACTATATAGATGTTTGTTAATTATCAACCAGTTCTTCTATTATAAGGTCATGAGCTTGGGTTTTGGATTCACATATATCTGAATTTGAACCTGGCTCTGCTGCTTTTGAGCTATATGATTGGAACATGCTGCTGAATCTTCCTAAGTTTTAGTTTCCTTACTTATAAAATGGGGATGATAATATTATTCACCTTATAAAGTTATTCTTGGGATTAAAAGAGATAACATATAGTGCTTAGTGAAGGGCCTGGCATATAAGAACCTAAATGTTAATATAATCAATCAATTGGTCAATCATTTAATTAGTTTTGCAACACAAAGTATTGATTTCTGTAATTGGTTCAGGCTCATTTAGATCAGATGCGTCTACATATTATGTTATTCTCAGAAGGATGATTGGACACCCTCCACACCCCAGAAGTCCTATGTGGTTTTTTTCAGGCCAGTGGGGTGCCCTTCAGGAACATGAGGGGCCAGACGATCAACCAGGACCCAATAGGCCTTTAGGCAGGTGACAAATAGTGGGGTATTTCTCTACAATGGCAGGCCTGACCCCCCCCTGCCTACTTCTGAAGATGAGGATGGCTCTTCAGCGCTGGTGATGAGGTTGGGCAGGGGAGGAACTGCTGCAGTTTCATAGCAGTCCTCTCTTTGCTTTCTGATTTGCTAAGCAAATTCCAGGTGTTTTACTTGCTAATCACATTATCATCCCTGATGCTTAGTTATTTTCTGTAGGGAAATAGAGTTGTTTGGGGCTTCCAGGAAATTAAATTGAACTTCAAAGCCACTTCCACATAACAACATTTTGAAATGGGTAATTCCTCAGGGTTTGTTGCTAGGTTTACCCAATTTTTTCTTTAAAGGGCATATTTTTCAATAGTAGATTTATTTTTTTCTATGTATTTAAGATCATATTTTTAAAAACTGGATATGTTAAGGCTTCATAAATTCCTAGTAAAATGGTATAAAAACGTGTGGCTGGAGGCTTTGAGATAGACTAATGCTGTGATCTACAGAGTGGGAAATTGGAGGTGATTCTCCTGGGATCTATATTTGAGAGGAGCCTACATCACTGGAAGGAGATCCCAATTGGCCTGCTCAGAGAGAAGGAAGTGGGTTCAATGTTAGTACAGCAAAAATCTGAGAATAACTTATCTGTGTACGAAGGTAAATTTCCACGTGGCTGGTGGGCACTCTCCCCCATCCTCTAATACAGTCTGTGTAACCTCAGCACAAATGTTTGCAGTCCCATTTTAAGAAGACAGAGATTCTAGAGATTCGAAGTCTTGCCTCTCTGTGCCTTCCTAAGTATTCCTTCCCTAGTAACCCTGATGTGCTCTTTTTAATCTTTTAGGTTGCCCTTACATTCAATATTTTCTGATCCGCCTGCACACGGATATAGCCATGGTGGAATCTTAAATCTTGATCACTCTACCTCCCCCTAAAAGGATGGAGGTGCAGAATTCTCATTTGAAAATTGCCATGCGTCAGCCTTTGAGAGTTTACAAGTTATGCGCACCACAGCCCACTGCTAATAACCTACTATTGCCAGGAGCCCAATTCCAGACTGAGCTGGAAAAGACATGGACAATGTGGTCAGAAAGATCTGGATTCCAGGGCCAATTCCACACCTTACAAAGCTGTGCGACCTGAGGCAAATGACTCAACCTTTGAGCCTCATTTTTCTTATTTAAAAAATAAGGATAATAACACCTCACTTCTATGGTTGTTGTGGGGCTTAAATGAGATAAAGTCCTTGCATTTAGGGAGCATCCAAAAACGTCCCTTCCCTTTCTGTCATCCTGATAATCTGAGTGTGGACGAACTGTTGAACAATAGGTTAGCTGTCTATCCTACAAGAGCCTGTCTGTCAAACGCAGAGTCCTCTGTGTTTATTGACTACTAGCTTCGGCTTCTGTGCAGCTGAGATACAAATTCAGCCCTAGGCTTTTATCCACAGATCTGAGAGGAGGAAGGCAGGCGCCTGTAATTACAGCAGCAGTGATGGGTTGCATTTGAATTGCATAGTGTGTTAAGGCTTTTCTCAGCTGCTTGGCTTGGGTATTGCTATAGTGATTCTGGGAGTAACAGACAGTATTTCAGCAAGTATTTGTCTCTCTATTATCCATCCTAACATCATCCTAGAATCTCCACAGACACGCAAGAGCTCTTTTGTTGCTCTCTGGCAGCAGATAAAAGAGCCTATTTTTATGAAGTGGTCCATGCAGAGTTTAACAACCCTTTTGTGGACTGGTACCAGACTACATATGGAGGGGTGGGGTGAAAATACTTTTTCCACTGAAGTTTGTAAAATTTTGTATTCAAGTTTCCATGAATCAAAATACTACCCTACAAAAGTCTGAGACTAAGTGTTGCAAATGCTTGTCTCTTGTGCTTCATTTCTTTTCTTGTTGTTTCATTTCACACTGCTTGGCCAAAAAGGCAGCTGTCCATGTGGTCTTTCCAAGGCAGCATGATGGGGTGGTTGAGGCTTTCTGTGAGGGTGCTGGTTGGGCAGGTGAGGAAAGGTTGGAGAGGAGACGCCTTTGTTCCCTCTGCTAATCCCCTCTCATCAATCACCGTTTGTTCCTCTTTTCTTAAATTATTATAATGGAAATGTCAATGTCCTCAACATCAATTGAATGAGAAATAGCTACTCTAAACAGCATCTGCAAAATGACAGCCATGAGATCTAGAAGAGAACGAGCCCCCAAACCCAGGTTATTATCCATTTCCTCTCATTTATTTGAGAGCTCCAGTAGCAGGGTCACCCTGACATGCCAAGGAGATTTCAAATCTTTACTGGAAAGTCTTGAATGTGCTATTTTTAATGTGGTCATGTCTACATGATTTCCCTAGCCTTTAAGAGCAGAGATGTCTGAGTTAGCTGCACCCAAGATAGGAAAGAAGAAAGCCTCTCATACAACTTACATTGTTTTCCCTCTTGCTTACCTTTCTCTGACTCATTCCTTCCCTGTGACAGCTCCAATGCCTTGTCTTTTTTCATCTTCCTCAGCCTAGGCAGCAAGCTGGTTTTACTCACTTCTTTTACTAGGTTCTATCATGTGATCTATTCTTCACAGGGGTGTAGGATCTTTTCCCATCACCCTCCCACCTTTGCAGGACCCACTTCCATTTCCTTTTACTCATAATCATCCTATTTTCAGTGTATCTCTTTCACTCTTTGTGTAACTAGTGGCTTTGTTAAATTACCAAAATCTCATACGGGCCTGTGCAATGGGGCTGGGTGGTGGTGGAGGTATTTGGGCTCACTGGTAATATTGAAGGATGGCTGAGGTCCTGAGATAATTAGAGATTGTACAGCTACAATGACCACATTTTAGAAACTCTAAATCAACACACAGGTATGACACGTACAGGTGGACTTATAGGGACAGTGGGATAGTGTGGTTGAAACTTGGACTGTCTTATTGCATGTTGCACAAGTATACTTGTTTAATGGTTTGCATTTTGTATGCATTTGCATACACAATATTTATTTAATTCCTATAATAAGCCTAAAAAGTAGGTGCTCTTAATCTCCTTTCACAGATGAGGAAACAGGCTGAGAAAAGTTAAATAACTTTTCCCAAATGTTCCAGATATTGAGGAGTTTGAAGCTGGGTTAGACTCTGATAGTAAGTCTTCTGATCCTTTCATTTCAATAAATTTTGGTAGAATTTAGTTGAATTTTGCTGCTCTATGATTGCGATGTGGGATTCTCCAAGCCCACTGTTGAACCTAGAGCAGGCATTGCATGCCATAACAAGAATATTTTCCTCAGCATGAAGAACCATTGCTCTTCTGAAATAACCCTCAAGCAGCCTTTCCCAATTCTGGATTACTTCTTACAGAGAGAAAATGCATAGAAGAACATGAGTTATTCTAATTTCTAGAGTGTGGCCCAATGTTAAGATGATAATAATAATAATGGTGAAATTAATAATGATGATGGTTACTCTTTATTGAATATCTGCCACAGGCCAGATACAATGCAGGTATTTTTCATATGTTATCTCATTCAATCCTCACTGCAAGTCCATCACCCCCCATTTTAGAGACAAGAAAACTGAGGTTCTAAGAAGATAAGTGAGTTATCTGGGGCATTACACCTAGTGTCAGAGTGAGAATTTAAATGCAGGTCTCTCTGGCTCCAGAGCCCATGCTCTCTAACCTGCCGTATGCGTTTATGCTGGCTTCTGGAATAAGCTCAAGAAAGAATATAAATGCCTACATTATATTTATCTATCTATTCATATCTACTAACTCATAAACATGCTAAACTAAATCATGTGAAATTGTTAATATTTGGCCATTTTTGGACCAACAAAAATGATAATTTCATAGGTTTAATGCAGTGTTTCTGAAAATGTGGTCTCTGGACCACCAGCAGCATTACCACCTGGGAACTTATTAGAAATGCAAATTCTCAGATCCCACCCCAGATCTATTGCATCAGAAACTGAGGATGAGGCTTAGCAACCTGTGGTTTAACAAGACCTCCAGTGGTTTTCAAATTTACCCAGGCAAATTTGAAAACCACTGGTTAACCTAATATATTTATTGAGTGGTTACTTTGTGTCAGGTGCTGTGTTTTAGCCACTGGGTTTACAGCATGAACAGAAATGGACATTGTTCCTGCCCTTAAAGAGTTTATACCTTACTGGAAAGGACAGAGTTTTCACAAATATTGAGTTATTCTTTTTAGTGATATTTATATTTTTATTAGATTTTCTAAATCTCTGCCAAAAGACAGGAGTCTTCAGAGGAAAAATTAGAATGGAAAAAGGGTTATCTTCCCATCACAGGGGTGGGTAAGACCAAGCGAAACAAACACAGATCCAGGGACGAGTGTGTGGGAATGGGGCGGGTGGGGGGGGGCAGTGCTCAGTGCTCAGTGCCATCGAATCCAGACATCTTGGGCCCCTTCTCTGCCCCTCCCCTCACCCTGCCTCTAGGGGTGGCTCTCTTGCATTTTGAGACCTTACTGGCAGTGGGAGGAGCGCAAAAATCCACTTTTCAGCATGAGACAACTAGGAATGTTCAAGGTAGGACTTGGTCAGCCTTCAGCCAGCTGGTTCATCCAGCTACTGATCTGCTGCTACCTCTTGCTCTGAGGAGTGTCATTCTGTGGGCAGATGGCAAGGTGTGCTTTTTTCCAGAACTGTGTCGTTTCAGTGAGCTGTGCAGCATGACATAAAGGATGGCTCTGCCCTTAGCAGCCTAGAGGTGGGTCTATCAAATAGTCACCCAGAGGGAAGAGGAGGAGGCAGGGTCAGTGGGTAGGAAGAGCAGTGACTGGGACCTTCCCATTGTTCGGGGGGTGGGAGGGGGAGCTCCTTAATCTGTGTTCATTAACTCTTTGTCTCTCAAAGGGAGACATTCCCAATAGTCTTCCATTTACCAAAGCATGAGTCCTGAGAGTTTAAAGAACATTACCTTGCTTAGTACTATTTGAAGTTATTATCATCCTGGGTTCATTTTCTTAATTCTTTACTAGCCAACTTTTAATAAATAGCAGTTAAGTACAAGTAATGCAGCTTGAATAAATCCCTGCTCTTTTTGAAAGCATCCTTAGGCCATTTGTGCCACCAGGTTCCCAAAGAAAAGGGAGTAAATATTAGCTGAATGTTCTTTAAAAAAAAAACAAACAGAATTTTAAAGCAATTTCAAATAAATGAGCATTGACTCTCACTTGGATTCCCTTCATTCCATTGGTAATAACTTAGAAAATAAATTAACAGAAAATTTAATGATGGGATTAGAACCTGAAGGTATGCAGGGAGAGGGAGGATGCTTTGTGACAATTTATGTTTTAAGTACCAATGGCACTTTTTATGACATTAAAAAAGTTGCTCCTATTATTAATACTTAATTTGAATTAAATTCCCAAACGTAATTCCAGCCTTGTTATAGAAGAAATAATTCACATACACAAATAACAACAGTTGTGTGCTTAGAAAGGCAGGCTGAATACAAATCCTGCATTAGGAATGGCAGTCGCATCTCTGAGAATATCAGAAGAGTGCTCAGATAATCAGCACAGGTTCTTACCCAATTGATTAAATTATATTTTCTCTGCTTTTACTGGGGAGGGGGGTGGATTCTAAAGATTATGAAATCAGTGCAAGCTGCTCTTGAATTGTATTTTTTGCTTGAAATCAGGATCCAGTTTCTTCTTATCACCTGAAAGACAAATCATATTTTTCTCCTGGAGTCGTCAGAAATTCCCAGAGTATGTTCAAGTATTACATGAATAATTCATTTTACTCACTACACATTACAGCACTTAACAAGGGCTGTGGCCAGAATCCCCTCCTCAGGGAAGCTAATTTGGAGCATCATTATGGCTCTGATTTCTCAATGTTTAGCACTTTTATGTCCTACCTGATGAAGTCTTCCTTTCTTTTTCAGTCCTTTTAGGGAAACAATTCAAGTTTAAAATTTCATCGAGTACATTCTTGGAAGGAAATAATCCCAGCCTTTCATATTTACTCCACCCCTACTCCTTAGTAAAAAGCCAAAAGAAAAAGAAAAAAAAAAAAAAAAAAAGACGCTTTTGAATATAAACTCAATATAGTGCCCACAAATATTTCTTTACCATTAAAAATCAAATGACATGATTTTAATGTCATGTGTGTATTCCTCCCTGAATTTTTCAACATTAGAACATGACCAGGAAAACCAATTGTGTGACTATATGTGGACACCTCTTAGAACTCAGTATAGAGTCTTTTTTATATTTTCCTTGAATTTTTTTCTTATGGCTCTTATGGGAATTCATATGAACTTTCATGTTGCCATAATACCTCAGTGCTCTCTTGGTTTTAATTTATTACCACATGGGATGTGTCCTACCAGAGAGCAGATGGGCTTGTATACTATTACACGTGCTAAATATAAGAAGTTTGAAGGCAGTGCTGACTACCCAGTTGACTCCACCGATGAACTTCAGTCTTCATGCCTTACTCTCTTTCTCTCAGTCCACAGCCCCACAAGACAAACCCTTGGCCAAATTGAACACTTAGATACTTCAGGTGGGAACTAGGGAAATCCCCAATGACTCTATATGGAACACAACTGAGTATCTTTTCCAGACTGATTTAGTTTTGAATATCTAGAGGAAATCCCATTTTACTCACATGGGTTGGCTAGATAAGCTTGTTCTTAGGTATACTTTTAAAAAGCCCTATGGGGTATCCCTAAAAAAGAAGAAAAAAATGAGCTTCTTCATTTTTAAGGGCACTTGGCCAATATGCGTATGAAAAGATGTTCAAGTTTACTAGCAGTCAGGGAAAGGCAAATTGAAAATAAGCAGTATATCACTTCACACTCGTTGGCCTGGCAGAAAAAGAATAGAGCTTTTGCATATATTGCTGGCTAGGATGTGGGGGAAAGGGTACTTTCATACATACATTGCTGGTGGAAATCTGAAGCATTATAGCCTTTTTGGAAAGCAACCTGGCAGTATCTATTAAAATTAAATATATACACACAAGCAATATACTCGTAAGAACCTATCCCACATGAATAAATACACTATGTGTAAAGACATAAGTAAGTGGTTCTTTATTTCAGTGTTGTTGTGGCAAAGAAAGGAAATACAGTAAAGTTCTATTAAGAGAATCATTGAGATTGGTTCAAGATGGTGGAATAGAAGGACCTGCGCTCACTCCCTCTTGTGAGAGCACTGGAATCACAGCTAACTGCTGAACAGTCATCAACAGGAAGACACTGGAACTCACCAAAAAAGATACCCTACATCCAAAGACAAAGGAGAAGCTACAATGAGACAGTGGGGAGGGGCGCAATCACAATAAAATCAAATTCCATAACCGCTGGGTGAGTGACTCACAAACTGGAGAACACTTATACCACAGAAGTCCACCCACTGGAGTGAAGGTTCTGAGCCCCACGTCAGGCTTCCCAACCTGGGGGTCCGGCAATAGGAGGAGGAATTCCCGGAGAATCAGACTTCGAAGGCTAGCGGGATTTGATTGCAGGACTTTGACAGGCCTGGGGGAAACAGAGACTCCACTCTTGGAGGGCACACACAAAGTAGTGTGTGCATCAGGACACAGGGGGAAGGAGCAGTGACCCCATAGGAGACTGAACCAGACCTACCTGCTAGTGTTGGACGGTCTCCTGCAGAGGTGGGGGGGGGGTGTCTGTGGCTCACCACGGGGACAAGGACACTGGCAGCAGAGGTTCTGGGAAGCGTTCCTTGGCATGAGCCCTCCTGGAATCCACCATTAGCCCACCAAATTCCTGGGTAACCTCCAGTGCTGGTTTGCCTCAGCCCAAACAACCAACAGGGAGGGAACTCAGCCTCACCTATCAGCAGACAAGCGGATTAAAGTTTTACTGAGTTCTGCGCAGCAGAGCAACACCCAGCTCTACCCACCACCGGTCCCTCCCTTCAGGAAGCTTGCACAAGCCTCTTAGATAGTCTCATCCACCAGAGGGCAGCCAGCAAGAGCGAGAATAATTGCTACAATCCTGCAGCCTGTGCAACGAAGACCACATTCACAAAAAGATAGACAAAATGAAAAGGCAGAGGACTATGTACCAGATGAAGGAACAAGATAAAACCCCAGAAAAACAACTAAATGAAGTGGAGATAGGCAACCTTCCAGAAAAAGAATTCAGAATAATGATAGTGAAGATGATCCAGGACCTCAGAAAAAGAATGGAGGCAAAGATCGAGAAGATGCAAGAAATGTTTCACAAAGACCTAGAAGAATTAAAGAACAAACAAACGGAGATGAACAATACAATAATTGAAATGAAAACTACACTAGAAGGAATCAATAGCAGAATAACTGAGGCAGAAGAACGGATAAGTGGCCTGGAAGACAGAATGGTGGAATTCACTGCCGTGGAACAGAATAAAGAAAAAAGGATGAAAAGAAATGAAGACAGCTTAAGAGACCTCTGGGACAACATTAAACACACCAACATTCACATTATAGGGGCTCCAGAAGGAGAAGACAGCAAGAAAGGACCCGAGAAAATATTTGAAGAGATTATAGTTGAAAACTTCCCTAACATGGGAAAGGAAATAGCCACCCAAGTCCAGGAAGTGCAGAGAGTCCCAGGCAGGATAAACCCAAGGAGAAACATGCCAAGACAAATAGTAATCAAACTAACAAAAATTAAAGACAAAGAAAAATTATTAAAAGCAACAAGGGAAAAATGACAAATAACATACAAGGGACCTCCCATAAGGTTAACAGCTGATTTCTCAGTAGAAACTCTACAAGCCAAAAGGGAGTGGCACGATATATTTAAAGTGATGAAAGGGAAGAACCTACAACCAAGATTACTCTACCTGGCAAGGATCTCATTCAGATTTGATGGAGAAATCAAAAGCTTTACAGACAAGCAAAAGCTAAGAGAATTCAGCACCACCAAACCAGCTCTACAACAAATGCTAAAGGAACTTCTCTAGGTGGGAAACACAAGAGAAGAAAATGACCTACAGAAACAAACCCAAAACAATTAAGAAAATGGTAATAGGAACATACATATTGATAATTACCTTAAATGTGAATGGATTAAATGCTCCAACCAAAAGACACAGGCTTCCTGAATGGATACAAAAACAAGACCCATATATATGCTGTCTACAAGACACCCACTTCAGACCTAGGGACACATACAGACTGAAAGTGAGGGGATGGAAAAAGATATTCCATGCAAATGGAAATCAAAAGAAAGCTGGAGTAGCAAAACTCATATCAGATAAAATAGACTTTAAAATAAAGAATGTTACAAGAGGCAAGGAAGGACACTACATAATGATCAAGGGATCAATCCAAGAAGAAGATATAACAATTATAAATATATATGCACCCAACGTAGGAGCACCTCAATATGTAAGGCAAATGCTAACAGCTATAAAAGAGGAAATCGACAGTAACACAATAATAGTGGGGGACTTTAACACCTCACTTACACCAGTGGACAGATCATTGAGACAGAAAATTAATAAGGAAACAGAAGCTTTAAATGACACAATAGACCAGATAGATTTAATTGATATTTATAAGACATTCCATCCAAAAACAGCAGATCACACTTTTTTCTCAAGTGCACATGGAACATTCTCCAGGATAGATCACATCTTGGGTCACAAATCAAGCCTCAGTAAATTTAAGAAAATTGAAATCATATCGAGCATCTTTTCCAACCACAACGCTATAAGATTAGAAATAAATTACAGGGAAAAAAATGTAAAAAACACAAACACATGGAGGCTAAACAATACACTACTAAATAACCAAGAGATCACTGAAGAAATCAAAGAGGAAATCAAAAAATACCTAGAGACAAATGATAATGAAAACACGATGATCCAAAACCTATTAGATGCAGCAAAAGCAGTTCTAAGAGGGAAGTTTATAGCAATACAATCCTACCTCAAGAAACAATCTAACCTTACACCTAAAGGAACTAGAGAAAGAAGAACAAACAAAACCCAAAGTTAGTAGAAGGAAAGAAATCATAAAGATCAGAGCAGAAATAAATGAAATAGAGACAAAGAAAACTGGTTCTTTGAGAAGATAAACAAAATTGATAAACCTTTAGCCAGACTCATCAAGAAAAAAAGAAAGAGGACTCAAATCAATAAAATTACAAATGAAAAAGGAGAAGTAACAATGGACACTGCAGAAATACAAAGCATCATAAGAGACAAGCAACTCTATGCCAATAAAATGGACAACATGGAAGAAATGGACAAATTCTTGGAAAAGTACAACCTTCAAAGATTGAACCAGGAAGAATTAGAAAATATAAACAGACCAATCACAGGTAATTAAATTGAAACTGTGATTAAAAATCTTCCAACAAACAAAAGTCCAGGATCAGATGGCTTCACAGGTGAATTCTATCAAACATTTAGAGAAGAGTTAACACCTGTCCTTCTCAAACTCTTCCAAAAAATTGCACATGGAGGAACACTCCCAAACTCATTCTACGAGGCCACCATCACACTGATACCAAAACCAGACAAAGATATCACAAACAAAGAAAATTACAGACCAGTGTCACTGATGAACATAGACGCAAAAATCCTCAACAAAATACTAGCACACAGAATCCAACAACACATTAAAAGGATCATACACCATGATCAAGTGGGATTTATCCCAGGGATGCAAGGATTCTTCAATATACGCAAATCAATCAGTGTGATACACCAGATTAACAAATTGAAGAATAAAAACCATATGATCATCTCAATAGATGCAGAAAAAGCTTTTGACAAAATTCAACACCCATTTATGATAAAAACTCCCCATAAAGTGAGCATAGAGGGAACCTACCTCAACATAATAAAGGCAAAATACGATAAACGCACAGCAAACCTCATTCTCAATGGAGAAAAACTGAAAGCATTTCCTCTAAGATCAGGAACAAGACAAGGATGTCCACTCTCGCCACTATTATTCAACATAGTTTTGGAAGTCCTAACCACAGCAATCAGAGAAGAGAAAGAAATAAAAGGAATACAGATTGGCAAAGAAGAAGTAAAATTGTCACTGTTTGCAGATGACATGATACTATACATCGAGAATCCTAAAGATGCCACCAGAAAACTACTAGAGCTAATCAATGAACTTGGTAAAGCTGCAGGATACAAAATTAATGCACAGAAATCTCTTGCATTCCTATACACTAACAGTGAAAGATCAGAAAGAGAAATTAAGGAAACAATACCATTCACCATTGCAACAAAAAGAATAAAATACCTAGGAATAAACCTACCTAAGGAGGTAAAAGACCTGTACTCAGAAAACTCTAAGGCACTGATGAAAGAAATCAAAGATGACACAAACAGATATATCATGTTCTTGGACTGGAGAAACAATATTGTGAAAATGGCTATATTACCCAAAGCAATCTACAGATTCAATGCAATCCCTATCAAATTACCAGTGGCATTTTTTTACAGAACTAGAACAAAAAATCTTAACATTTGTATGGAGACACAAAAGACCCCAAATAGCCAAAGCAATCTTGAGGGAAAAAAACGGAGCTGGAGGAATCAGACTCTCTGACTTCAGACTATACTACAAAGCTACAGTAATGAAGACAATATGGTACTGGCACAAAAAGAGAAATATAGATCAGTGGAACAGGATTGAAAGCCCAGAGATAAACCTGTGCTCCTGTGGTCAACTAATCTATGACAAAGGAGGCAAGGATATACAATGGAGAAAAGGCAGTCTCTTCAGTAAGTGGTGCTGGGAATACTGGACAGCTGCATGTAAAAGATGAAATTAGAATACTGCCTAACAACATACACAAAAATAAACTCAAAATGGATTAGAGACCTAAATGTAAGGCCAGACACTATCAAACTCTTAGAGGAAAACATAGGCAGAACACTCTTTGACATAAATCACAGCAAGATCTTTTTGACCCACCTCCTAGAGTAAGGGAAATAAAAACAAAAATAAACAAATGGGACCTCATGAAACTTAATTTTGCACCGCAAAGGAAACTATAAACAAGAGAAAAAGACAACCCTGAGAATGGGAGAAAATATTTGCCACCGAATCAACGGACAAAGGATTAACCTCCAAAATATATAAACAGCTCATGCAGCTCAATACCAAAAAAACAAGCAACCCAATCCAAAAATGGGCAGAAGACCTAAATAGACATTTCTCCAAAGAAGACATGCAGATGGCCAAGAGTCACATGAAAAGATGCTCTACATCACTAATTATTAGAGAAATGCAAATCAAAACTACAATGAGGTATCACCTCACACCAGTTAGAATGGGCATCATCCCAAGATCTACAAACAACAAATGCTGGAGAGGGTATGGAGAAAAGGGAACCCTCTTGCACTGTTGGTGGGAATGTAAATAGATACAGCCACTATGGAGAACAGTATGGAGGTTCCTTAAAGAACTAAAAATAGAACTACCATATGACCCAGCAATCCCACTACTGGGCATATACCCTGAGAAAATCGTAATTCAAAACGCTACATGCACCCCAATGTTCATTGCAGCACTATTTACAATAGCCAGGTCATGGAAGCAACCTAAGTGCCCATCAACAGATGAATGGATAAAGAAGATGTGGTACATATATACAATGGAATATTACTCAGCCATAGAACGGAACAAAATTGGGTCATTTGTAGAGATGTGGATGGACCTAGAGACTGCCATACAGTGTGAAGTAAGTCAGAAAGAAAAAAACAAATATCGTATATTAACGCATATATGTGGAATCTAGAAAAATTGTACAGATGAACCAGTTTGCAAGGCAAAAACAGAGACACAGATGTAGAGAACAAATGTATGGACACCAAGGGGAGAAAGCCGGGTGGGGGTGGTGGTGGTGTGATGAATTGGGAGATTGGGATTGACATATATACACTAATGTGTATAAAGTAGATAACTAGTAAGAACCTGCTTTATAAAAAAATAAATAAAATTTTAAAAAAAAGAATCATTGAATAAATTATATATTCATGCCATGTAACATTTTATCTATACTAAGAAGAGTAAATTGGGACTATACCAGATGACTTAGAGGGTTTTCCAAAGATATTATTGAATGAGAAAACAATAAGTATAGTATATATACATAATATTTTCCTCCTTTTTTTTGTAAAGCTGACAAAAATCCATGTGTAAATATATGTGCACATGTTATATCTGTGTGTGTGTTCTGAATGAGTCTATGTGTGTATGTGTGCCCATGCATTTTTAGGTATAGCTCTGTA
This sequence comes from Balaenoptera musculus, assembly GCF_009873245.2. Lineage (NCBI taxonomy): Eukaryota > Metazoa > Chordata > Mammalia > Artiodactyla > Balaenopteridae > Balaenoptera > Balaenoptera musculus. The sequence continues at coordinate 58,022,231 of NC_045796.1, read as the reverse complement.
TGAAATTATATGCATGCAGAGAAGGACTGTTGATTTGTTAACACAAATGCCTGGAGGAGAAAAGGCATGGATATATGTGGGAAATATGGATGTGAATGGGAAGACCAAAGGGAGGAATCAGACAGAAAAGGAAAAGGGGGGAAAAACGGAGGAAGCAACATGAGGATACTTATGTATCTATGTAAAGTTATGTGTCATTACATATGTAGTGAAAAAATAAAAATGGAGAAATGAAAATATTTCCAGTTACCACCTAGTATGGAAGTATCTCAATATTTTAACAACTTCCATATTCAAACTGAGGCATATGGACAGAATGTCAGCCCTGGCCAGGTGTCTACCTCTTGACTCTGCTTCCTCTTGTTCATTGAGCTTTTGTTGAAATTCCTGCGTATTCAGGAAGACCTAGATGACATGCCACCTTCACTCTTATTGCTCTACCTTTCTGAAATCCCATTGCCCTCCTAAATAGCTCTATTTTGGAAGTTACACATTTGTCTGCCTTTTTTATGGTTATTTTGTACATGAACACATATAATTATGTATGATTTTCTAAGTAGCTTGAAAACCTGCTTGAAGGTAGAGACCATAAGCTTTTCATCTCTGATTCCATACCCTGGTGCTCTTATCCTAGTAGGCAGCCTGACAATATTTGCTGAATGAATAACTTTGAACCAGCACTATTCAATTTTTTTTTTTTTTCTGGAAAAGAATGTAAATATCTAAGCTTTCTAGTACTTTTGCACATTGATTGCAAATAAATGACCGGGTTTGTGTTATGGTAGTATTTTCTATCTGTGAATTCTGTGAGGAAATACAAATTTGAAATATTTTGTAAAATTAAATGATTCATTTAAGTGAATTGATCAGTCTGTTAGTGGGTTATTTGTCTTTAGTCTGTCAGTCAGTCAATTTGTCTATCATTCATTTATTCATTCATTCAGTGAATGCCAACAGTTCGTAACTAAAAGATATTGGCAGTCTTTAAATTGTTGTAAAATTTCTGGGGTAATCTAATGGGTCACAGAGGCAAAATATAGTATTTTTTACCCTTAGGGTTATCTACTTAAGAAGTGGTTTTGGAGACACCTTTTGCTCAATACATTCTGCTATGATCCATTTTTCTTTAATTAGCTCATTAGGAATTAATACTTCTGTTGGAAGTAATAGTCTGCATTTGATCATCCATAAACAAAAATGTCAGTGATTTTCTTTCATGTGAACCCAACCAACACACAATGATAATTTCTGAACATGAATCACTGATGTTAAAAAAAAAAAAAAAAAGGGTTCTCTTGAGCCTGATTACCTTGTTGTTAACTCTGTTGGCTAGTTATGCCCTGAGAATTCTTTAGTACAGCTTTCACTTGTTAACATGCAGCGTTTTAATGTTTCCCTGCATTGCGAAGTGAGGAAAATGCATTTCACTGATGGTAGCTATTTTTACAGCATTAAATGAGAAGAGCAAAACTGAGAATGCCTTTTGTCAGTCAGTTGTCAACACAAAAGAAAAAGCTTAAAGCTTGGGTCACTACAAAAAATTAACATTTGGAAAATAATTTTTTAAATCTTGGTAGGATGAGAGTATCACTTTTTACTATTTCTTGATTTTTAAAAGCCTATGGTGGCTTTGAAAAAATACAAGAAGGTATATTGAAATTGAAAGAGCTTCCTTGTAGTTACATAAGGAAATTATTAACATGATCAAGCAATTTGAAAACTTCCACTTTTATAAAAAACGAAGCAGGAATGAAAATCCATGGGTTAGTTTTTTTACGAAAAGCAAATATAATGAGAATCCATAAAACCATAGAGTTTAAAAACAGAGTGTAATGTTGAAACCATTACATCCAATACCATCATTTCCTCCCATAAGGAATGTGAGTGTTAGTCACCGACCAGTGTTAGTCTGCATTTGACTATGTCTCCCAGCTCTTCCACTGCATCACAAACTCATTCTCTCAAATTTACTTTACGATTCTTCTTTCTCCTCTCAAATTCTTCGGTTTCTTATTAGAGTTTGCTACATTGAAATTCTAAGATAAAGCCTTATGAAAAATCAAATGACTTATTTACCAAAAATTAAACATATATATATTTGCACCTCACCCCACATCTAAAATACTAATTTTGTGTGTGTGTTGTCATTTCACTGTAAGTTCTCTTGGGAGCAGTAAAAGTCTTGGTGATCTTGTTGTCCCCAACAGCATCCAGTGGGAGTGACACATGTGAACAGGATCAGATCTTTTTTAGTCAAAATGCTTTAAAAATAGTTATATGCCTGTTATTTCTAATACAAGAACCTTGCTTTTGTAAGTGGCATGTTAAGAAGACAGCAGTACTGCAGATGAAAGAGAGAATTCACATAGGACCAGGAAAAATTATACCCTTGTCACTCCAAAATATTTCATTAACACTTAACTAAAGAGAGACGTAGTGCCCACCCTAACTATGTATGCGCTGTCCTTCTTACCTTGTATTTTGAGCAGGGCAGTTCACAGCTGCGAGTCAGAATGGTGGCATAAGGACCTTAGAGCTCTGATAATAGACCAAGAATTACGTTGGCAGAGAAATGAAGAGCATTTACTACTGAGAGTCTAAAAAGAAAGTGCTAAGTAGATAATTAACATCTTTCCTCTCAGTGGCAACCTGGAAAAATTCTTGGTCAGGAGCCATAAAAAGGTCTCAGGTCTATAAGAAGGGAGAAAATGGGCTTCCCTGGTGGCGCAGTGGTTGAGAATCTGCCTGCTAATTCAGGGGACACGGGTTCGAGCCCTGGTCTGGGAAGATCCCACATGCCGCGGAGCAACTAGGCCCGTGAGCCACAATTGCTGAGCCTGCGCGTCTGGAGCCTGTGCTCCGCAACAAGAGAGGCCACGATAGTGAGAGGCCCGTGCACCGCGATGAAGAGGGGCCCCCGCTTGCCGCAACTAGAGAAAGCCCTCGCACAGAAACGAAGACCCAACACAGCCAAAAATAAATAAATAAAGAAATTAAAAAAAAAAAAAAAAAAGAAGGGAGAAAAAGATAACAGACTTCCTCAAGGAAAGGAGGGTTGTATCTTATGTGTGTGTACTTGGAGTGTTTGTGTATGTGTGGAGGAGAGTGTTTGACCTAAACAAACTTAACTTGTGTTATTATTTACCAGAGTCGAAGTTGCCTGTAACATCAGTTTGGCCATTTGAAAAATGAGAATACATGTCATTGCTTTGTTACTGGGCCTGCCATGGATACATTATAATTATTGATTGAATATTCTTTGTAAAGAGGAGAGATTTCCAACACTCAATTAGGTTAAGGGGCATAAGGTTTCCTGCACATGACAGCACTGCCTGTTTAGTGTATCCCATGCACATTGTCTTCAGATGTGGACAGTTGGTACTAGGAGTCCTGTAAACGTGCCATATTCATATTCCCAACAAAATATAACGCCTTATTAAAAAGCAGGATCTCCAGGGACTTCCCTGGTGGCACAGTGCTTAAGAATCCGCCTGCCAATGCAGGGGACATGGGTTCCAGCCCTGGTCCGGGAAGATCCCACATGCCGTGCAGCAACTAAGCCCATGTGCCGCAACTACTGAGCCTGCACTCTAGAGCCCACGAGTCACAACTACTGAGCACGTGTGTCAGAACTACTGAAGCCCATGTGCCTAGAACCCATGCTCCGAAACAAGAGGAGCCACTGCAGTGAGAAGCCCGGGCACCGCAACGAATAGTGGCCCCTGCTGACCGAAACTAGAGATATCCTGCGCTCAGCAGAGAAGACCCAATGCAGCCAAAAATAAATAAATCAGTTAATTAAAATAAAAAAAGCAGGATCTTCATTCACTTCTACTTTCCACATACAGGAAGCTAACAATCCATTGTGAGCAATTGTTAAAGAAATTAAAACTCTTCTGCACAATTAAGAATCTTGTGTCTATGTAATTTTTGTTTTTCTCATTAGATCTTGTCCTGCTTCTCTCCAGACACCCCATGTGCTCTCATATTTCTCCCCACTTCCTCAGAGCCTCCTTCTGGGGCTTCCTACCCGTGATTGAATCAGGCCTATCTTCCAGCATTTTATTATATTTTAGATTTTTCTCTTCTGCTTCCCCTAAGAAGAGTTGCTTTATGAAGCATTCATTCAGCTAATATTTACCAGGATCCTGCTCTATTCCTGGCTCTGTCCTAGGTGCTTACTAGAAAAATAAGTTCCTCATTCTCATGGAGTTTATATTCTACTGTCCTAATCTCTTGGATCTTTCTTTAATTATTCTGATAAACTAATTTGTACTGTGGTATCAGTTTCAGACATTGGACTAAGTGATATTTCCTACCCAGATAACACTCAACAACAATCCACTCTGTAAACATTTATTCAACACCTAATATGGTGTAGGAATACAAAGATGAAAAAGGTTCGGTTCCATATTCTGGTCTTCTAGGAGAGGAGTTTGGTACCTATGTATTGAGGGTGACATTTAAAAATAATTGTGCACTTTTGCCTTTTTGGGAACAAATTCATCCTGGTCTATCAAAACATCCATCTGCTTGGGGTGATAGGAGGGTGCGATGATGAGAATTTGTTAAGAAAAACCATGAAAATATTCAGTTTCTGTCACTCAAGAGTAGCATGAGAGAGTGCAGTAATAATTATACAAACTGGGCTGTTTTCTTGAGAAGAGATCTAAATATCTTTTTCTTCCCATTTGGCAAATCAACAAAAGGAGGGTAGAACCTTCTCCACTATTAAGTCTTTATAGAGCCAGAGAAGAAGAATATGTGAAACAGAGAAAGAAAAAAAGACACCCCCTTTCCAGCCTCTATGATTTTAAGGAGGTGGAAGAGGAGGAGAGAGAAACCTGGACGGCACAATGAGCCAGAGGTTGAGGTTTGAGGCACAGACACTGAGTTGAGAGCTGAGGGTCTTTCCTGGCAGGACAAGGTGACCTGAGAGAGGCTGGGGAGGGCTTTGGGGCTGGCGGAATCCCAAGTGATCTTTTCTGTAAATTGGAGACAATAATAACTACCCTGGGGGCTGTTGTATGGGTCACATGAAAAAGGTATGTGAGGTGTCCAGTAAAGTACCTGGCATCTAGAAAAACTTGGGAAGTACACGTTGTTTCCATTTCTTTCCGGTTTGCCTTCTGGCAAGATTGAATAATCAATCTAACTTCTCGAGGTTTGAAAAGACTAGAAGAATACAGACTGTCCTGGTTTGCTGTTTTTCTGGCCGTGTGACCCTGAGCAATTTGCTTACCCTCTTTAGCTTCCATTTCCTCATCTATAAAATGAGGATAATGTTAACAACTACTTTGTAGGATGGTTATGTGGATTAAAAGAGACAACGTATAAAATGGGCTTAGCCCAGTGACTTGCATGTGGTGAGGGTGCAATAAATGTTTATTACGCCTGAGAATAGAGATTTATACTTTTGTTTCTTCTATGTTTCTATGTGTCTAAAACTTAGCTTCAATTTTTTCTTCATCAAAAGTTACCTATCTCAGGTACTTTTTTTTTCTTATTGTTTTAACTCTGTTTTCTGTGTGCTGAAGAACAAGATATACAGCTTTCTATTTAGAATTCCACAACAGAGCAGGTGGTCCACGGGGATGAGAACTTTTTCACTCAGAATCTAGAGGTGAGCGGTGTGATTAAAAGAGAAAGCTCTACATTCATTTATCCTCTATTGCCTATGTTTGCAGTCACCTAATTAATGATCACCAGTTGCCTATGCAAATTACTCCCAGGAGTAGTTTAAGGAACACTTTATGAGTCTTGCAGGCCAGGAATAGATCTTAAAATAGTGACTAGAGATTAGAAGTCCCTCTTTACTATGTTAGAAGAAACAGCGCGTGACCAGTCACAGCAACATGGTGGCCCTACATTTTACTGTGGCCCACTGATCCAGGGGTATATATGTGCTTTATAGATCACCCTTCAATATGGAATAACAGTTGGCTGTGGGGTTTTTTAGACAATGGCAAGCAAACAGTACAAAGTGGGGCTTCCATGCTTGCTTCCTATTCCTGTGGGTGAGATGGCCCACTGGCTGCAGAATTCTAGAGGCTTCAGCAAAAGCTCCAACTAGAGGTCAGGAAGAGAGGATGCAGTAGAATACATGTCCTGGGATCATTTGTGAGGGAATGCCTATAATCAAGCCTAAGGGGAGACATGGCCCTGGTCACCTCCCTAGAAATGGATTCTCAGAAAAGTTTTCTTCTTCTCAGGCAAACTCAGAATACTAGAATATCAGAGCTTGAAGGGATTTTGAATATCAGCAGACATCTAGTTCAAACTTTAAAGTACCTTGTAGGTGGCTGATTCTGTGAACAGAAGAGCTAACATGTAGACTTTTTTTTTTCACTAATTTGATCTTTTTTTTTTTTATGAGAAGAGACAAGAAAAAGCTGAGTCATTTATATATTTTTCTTTCTGAGAAGTTTGTGAATCTTGGGTAAAATTTTATAGCTCTATTGAATTTAACTTAATGGTTTGAACATCACCTTCTGGACATGGAGATTTAAAATGTATTCTTTTCCTACCACTTTTTGAAATGAGATAAAGCCTTTCATAGGTGAAGGGGGATTTTCCTAACCTCTCTGTGATTATCTAATATATCACATACTTGATCCCTTGTGGAGGGCTGCCCTTTTTTCTCGAGGGTCTGTCAGACATGTCAGTGAAGGCACCATGGCAAATGGGGTACATCTTTCCCCAGCTGGTCACCATGATCACTGAAGGGAAAACAAAAACCACAGGGCAGAGACAATATCTTGCTTATCTCTATGCAACTACGCTGTGAGGACCCTGCGTACTTGGCAAATCTATTTTAGCTCCTGAGGAGAGATCTGAGGAGAAAAGAAAATTCTGTCCATAGAGATCTAGGTTGTTCAAACTGAGCTTGCATTTTCAAATAAAAAAATAGATCACATAGTCCCAGCTCCCAGAGTTAAAATTGTTTCTTCTTTTTTATCAGTGCCATTTTTTTTCTTTTTCTTTTTTTTTTTTTTTTTTGCTGTATAACAGTTTCTAGATCAGATTGTTGAGTGCTTTCATCCAGAAGCATGAAAGTACTTTTCTATTCTTTTTCTCTTTTAATATACCGTGACTCAGCAGCGGTAATGCTGTCTTGTGCTTAAGTCCCCAGTAGCTGTTGTGAGCCATGGGACCACTCAGCTTTGTCTGATGCTGGCACTTCCTGCTGTTCAGAGCAGGGATCATTTCCTTCAGGACTCAGTCTCCACCTATCCTGCTTGAACTGTGCCAAGAATTAGACAATTTCCAATTAACTACTTTATGAAGACACACAAGTGATTTTTAGTGATTTTTATTTATTTTTTGCAACAGAAGAGGGTTTAAAACCGATACCTTAAAGCAGGATGTAGCTATGGCCTGGCCACTCCTACCCCAACTAAGCCACTCTCCTAGTTTTCTCCTTGTGTTCTGGAAACCATTTCTCTCCCACTGTGCTGGGACACCTCTAGGCCTCTCTTTTTACCTTCTCCTTTTTCCACTGCCTCTATACCAATGGCTCAAACAATTTCCTTTACATGCATGATTTCTAAATCTGTCTCTAGTCCTGTCCTCTTTTCATGGCATCAAAATTTCCTCTGGCACATCGAGTCGTGTGCCCAAACAGCATTCATTTTCTTTTTCCCAGAATCCGTGTCCTTTATTAATGCCACTGACATTCACCAGTTACTTGGACTCAGAATATTGGATTTGTCTTTGATTTTTTCCTATCCCTACTCTCAAGGCTAAACATTTTCCAAGCCTTGAAGACTCTTCATTCTCAGGGTTTCCTGGATCTGGTTTATTCTTACATCCATAGTTAGATACTCATCATTTTTGCTCACATGGATGATTAGAGTGGGCTCCCAATTTGTCTATTGCCATTCTTATTTTATTTCATATAGAGATATTAAAATGTGCACTTGATTTTTTTAAAAATTAGGATCTATTGTTTATCCTTTTCAAAATTCAACTTAAGGGTCGCTATAAGTGTGATCTTGCCTAGTTCATTTCAAATAAGATTTGTTAATAGATTCTACCCAGAATTCTTCAGGAGTAAAACTTTTGAACAAGTTGATGTATTTATATAATACTTAAACATTTATATGGCTACATTTTGCTAATTATGTATTAGTTTTTATGAGATAAATTTTTTCAAGCTGTGTTTTTGAAGGCTCTTGTATGTTATATTCCTACAGTATGTTTTTTGAGTATCTTAGAATATTCTACAAAACAGAAAGCTTGACTGAAATGATGATGGCTTTTTTCCTGTACTGAACTCTTAATGACATTGATACTTTTTTTTTTTTTTCCAGCTGCAAGGCTATGTACGGAGACATTTAGCATTTGCCTTGTGAGAAAAATGTTCTGTGGCAAAGATTGAATAGAGGGGGGGTTTGTGGTGAATAATTAGGTTTTTTCCATATTTAGATCCTATGATTTATGTCACCCTTGCTCTTACTGGAGCAAGATTTTTATGTGGGAGCAAGTACTAGTCTGGATAAAGAATATGTAATTTGGGGAATTGGTATCTTCTGCAAATTTTCAGATTCTTCTTGGTTCACCATGTATAATCTTTTCCTAGAACTAAATAACCCAATTTAAGATCTTGTAGTTTTTCTTGTTCCTTAATAATTAGGGGCTTTTGGTGGGGTAAAAATCAATAATAATTTAAAGTAAAACAGTCCCAGATGATTTAAAATTATATTGTAAATTTCTTCTAAATTAAGATTAGAAATGGACTATCTTGTAGTTTTAAAGTAGAGATTTTTCATATAGTTTATAATTGTGTAATATAGTACATGTAATTGTATAAATACTTTCAGATTTAACTACCTGTATGGACATATATATTGTATTTTGTAAACAAAATGAAAAAAAAACAAAACTCAGTGTCCTTACTGTAGCCAATAGTTAGCAAAGAAATCCCCTAAACTTACCAAGGACTGAAGGAGAGACATACAACTCCTGTCACTTGATGCTATCAATAGTAAGGAGTCAACAGACCACATTACTGGCTTATTTCCATTCTCAGAAAAATCTTCAGTTTGTTTCCATTCCCACATAAGGAAAGGCATTCGCAAAAATGTCCATTCGCCTTCCTTCATGAGGCCTATTTACTTAACGGAAATCTTAGCAAATATGTTCTTTTGCCTTTTATTGATAATGCTCTAGCTACATAATAGAACTATAATGTGGTGAGCATCTAATGTACTTCACAACTGCCAAAAACAGTGCCAATTAGAACAAAAAGGACTGTTCCATTTCCATTTATTTCAAAGCCCCCTTTTATATGCCTTGTTGCTATACAGTAAATATTGTGATTAAAAATTTCTTACTCCATTTCTCTGTTATTTCTGTTAGTATGCCTTTAGGAAATTGTAATTTAATAGGACATTTCTTAGGAACAAGAGAGTGCTATAAATAAATGGGTATGTGTTCTTAACATATGAGAGAATGGGGAAAGCACAGGACAGTGATTTCTTTACAGTACATACAGTAGAACACTAATCATTTTCCCAAAGTGGCCATACTGTCCGCCTTGCCATCTGAGTAGCTTTGGCCAACTAATATAATCTCTCTGAGCCTCAAATTCTTACCTGTAAAATAGGGAGAGATAATTTATAGGAATACTGTAGTGAGTAGAATAAACAATAGAAGTAAAGAAGCTAGCAAGATGCCTGAAACTTCCCCCTTTATCTCCTTTCCAGCTCACCTCCACACTCCATCCTTCTTCCCTAAATAACTTATGTTTTCAATGTGAGAGACAAAAACATACTGAAAAGGAAATACAATACAAAGCAGTGGGCAGAGAACATACAATGTAGTGGGGAAAAAGCTCGTCATGAAACCCCATAAACTCTAGTAGTTCTTTCTGATTTTGCCACAAACAGCTGTAAGACCTTGGTTTGATCACTAAGTCTTTCCATGTCTCCATTTATGCATCAGATGAAGGTTTACCTGGGTATTCTTTGATTAAGTGCCAAATTTGTTATAGAGGCAGTAAGGTTTATTGTAATTCTAATAAAGTTAGTGGTCCTCGCGGATTGAAGTAAGTGATTAGCAAGTTATCATGGAAGAAGGGGGATGTGAAGTGAGCTTTAGAGGTTGATTACAGTTTGGTTAGTTCAAGGGAAGGCACTCATTTGTTGTTGTTTTGATCTTAGCCAACTGAAAGGTTTTGATTTTTCACGGAATGACATAATTGATCAGAACAATTTGTTCTGAAGTGACACTGGCCGTTAATTTAATTGCTTTAGTCCTTCAGATGAGTTTTATTTGAGAGATTTAAAATTACAAAGGCTAATGTATCCTGTGAATAGGTACGTTATTGCACTTACAAATAAATGTTTGTGAGGAACTCCTGAATGGAACATAGATCTTTCCATTACAGGGTCCTCTGGAAAAACCAAAATAATGCAGCCCGCATTGTGAGATCACCATCAACAAACATGTGATCAACATCTTTTTTTGTCCCTGGCACACTCTTACAATGAGTCCATATTTGTAATTTATAGATGTATGACATCATTACTTTCCAGTAAATATAAAGTAACATTTAGAGGTGACATGTCATGTGTTATTAGTGTTTTTCTCAGTAAACTGATAGAATAAATTAGGCTTTACAACAAAGTCACAAATAAGGGGACTTTGGGAGTTGTCACCATACAGATAGAAATTGAATCCCTGGGAATAGATTCGATGGCCTAAAGAGGACACATCTATGTTTACAAGGCGGTATACACTTCAGTAGCTCTATTGATTTTTGTGATAACAATAACAATGACTATTGAGGTTGTTGATAAGCGTACACAATTAATGAGGTTTAGCATATTTTAAGTCATCCTGGTTTCATTTACCTTGAGTCTGAATTTTATCTCAGAACTTCTAAGCCTGGGATGTAAAATAGGCCATTTATATGTTAAACAATTGCTTAGTTGCTTTCAGCATACAGTGGAGCTTGGTAACCACTTCGCCAGTTGCAGTGAGCATGTTTACTTCCTGAAAGTGGGTCCCATTGGGTTCACATATGTTTATATCATATGGATTATTCCTACTGTTCATTGTTCCATGGAACCCATCTCAGAGATAAGCTTACTTATATTTGTCTGTAGTTCGGCCACCAATCCCTTGCCTAGTTAATTTTGTTCTAGAAAACAGGGATGGTTTCACTGGACACCCATAGATCAAAGTAACAACTTCATGCAGAAAGAACATCTTGAGACTTCTAGCCTTGGAAGGAAGCCATAGTTCTGGCAGCCGCTTAATTCTTCATAGGCTCCATTATACATATATGTCATTTAATCCTCACAACAACCCTATAAGAAAATTATCCCCAATCTCAAATTTTAGATCAAGAAACTAAATTTTAAAGCGAGATTACTTAAATTCATGCAAATAGGCATTTGAATCCAGGATTTTCTGATTTCCAAACACATGGGCTTTTTCCATTATACTCTACTACTCTAATAAATATTTCTCTTCTTTTCAACTTCCTTTGTTAAAGTCATCATTATACAGGTGAATATGTATATTGAACATTTATTTAAAAATGGAAATGCAATGTACAGTACTTGAAATAACAAAAACAAGAAACAATCTCTGAGATGTAGGTATTATAGGTCGTTATCTGTTATGAGATTATGTTAAGAGGAACATTTAGTTTAAAATTTTGAGTTAAATGGGTATACCTAGTTACCTTGACTTAAATACAATTTGTAAAGAAAAGCAACGTTCTGCCTTAGATAGAGTCCTGAGTAAAGAAGATACTTGAAAAGATTCCTGAGAGGGAATATTCATTTTGTTCATGACAATTAGTGAGACTCTGGGATTAAAAACTACAATTATGGCAATAACGGTGTTATTGAAAAATAAACATTTCAATGAGATTATGAAAACGCTAGGGAATGAACAAATGTTAGTAGATGCCAGTGGAAAAAATAACTTCCAAGAAATACATATATATAAAATCTCCCATACACAGCTGCAGAAAAAATATCAAATAAAGATGACCTTTTCATGGAAAAGTCCTTGAAAAAGACTTTACTAAAACAACAGGAAATAATCAAGGTGAAATTAGATACAGAGAAATTCAACAGAATTAGGTACAAAGCACAGCATGGACCAAATCTTATTTGACAGGGGCCAATTGATGTCAACAAAAACTGGAGGGAAATACTAGATTTTATGAAGAACTGAACAAAGTTGCAATTTAGCTCAGTGCATTAAATTAATCAGTAATTAAAATAATCCTGCTGAGGCACTTGACTCTCTATTTCTTTACCCAGTGGTTTGGAGCCACAAGAGCCCTAGGACAAATGCTTGCAAAGTCAGTCTGGTTAATCAGCCAATTCTAAGACCAGTCAACTTTGAAGGAAAATCATTTGAGGAAGATTATTATGCCCAGTTGGAAGTAACTGGACTGAAGAACTGGAAGCCGTATATCTTTCTGCCTGTGTAATAAAACCTGAACCCATGCAGGCTGTCCAACGACTATATTTCCTAGCTCTTTTCAGTTTAAGAAATTAAAATTCATGATCAGGTTCCAACTGGGGGCCCCTCTCTACCGTAGGACATATTGACACATTTACCCATATTTGTGTTTGAAGGCCTAGAGCAGCTCAAAGCCCTTTTCATAGATTTACAATGTATTACTTCCTCCTGTTGTCTGCCCTGGAAACTCCACCCCGGCCCCCGCTCCCAAATCTGCAAGGAACTTTAAAACCCAGGCCTCATCAGACTCAGACCTAAAGACTCACCCGCTTTGCCAGGTTCCACAAGAAATGCTGTGGTTTGGTGTGGTTTGGTTTCTTTGTTTGGTTTTGTTTTCAATTTTTTGGAAGATTCACAGCGGGGAGAATGTTAGACTGTAGGACTTGTAGCTCTCTTCCATTTTGCAGACCTTAATACCTTTAGATGTTCTCTAAGCTCAACCCTTTCCAAAAACCAGTATCCCCACATATCACTTCTCACTGAGTGATACTTTCTGTGTAGTCTAGTGTCTGTCTCCTGCCTCTAGTGGATTCCTGCTTTAGAGGGGATTGGCCCTGCCCAACCAGTCTGCACCTCCTGGAAGTCTGGTCAATCAGATTCCATTTCAGTACCATAAGATTAGGAAAAAATAAAGCGGTCACAGTTTCCTGTATTTCTAGAAGGTCTCCAGGTTATTTTTCTAGTGAGAGAACGGGATCTTTTTTGGTTCGTTTGTCAATTAGTTTGTTTCTGTTCCGTTTTAACACTGGAAATGCCTGTGCCACCCAGAACGTGGTGTTACCCACTTAAGGAGGTGACCTACCCTCCTGCAACAGTGGATGGCCAATAATTCTGCCTGGATTGGCTTTAAAGCCTGGGAAAAGCTTAATGAAGTAAGAAGTCTCTGTGGCCTCATTTTGTTGCTGAAACTACGGAGTACAAGAAAACGACTTGGGAAACTTCTTGTCGTGAAAGGATGTCAATACTTGTGTTTTAGGAGATGCAAGAAAAGAATGAGCAGAGCAGAGTTTTTCTAATTCTTGGGAGAGGGGTAACTTCAAGGGATAAGAGTGGGTGAGGATAATTTTAAAGAGGGAAGAAACTTTGGCTGAGATTCCAAGGTCTGCTAGATGGCAGGAAAGGATATAGCATGGAGCCTGGCTTTAGCCACAGATATGTCCTGAAGCTTGATAGTTGTTTGACATGCTGCCAGATTTCTTGAAAGACATACCAGAAACTTATGTTTTCTATATGCTACCATTGGGTTTAGAAGGAAGTGTAAGACAAAAAGAGTGATGAGAGGACAGATTAATGGAGAACCCTTTGAACCTAAACCTGGGGTTGGCAAACTTTTTCTGTAAAGGGCCAGATAGTAAATATTTTCAACTTTTTAGGACATAAGGTTTTTGTAGCAACTACTCAACTCTACCTTTGTACCATGAAAGCAGCCAATACATAAATGAATAGGCACAGCCGAGTTTCAATAAAACTATTTGCAAAAGCAAGTAGTGGACAGATTTGGCCTGAGAGTGATAGTTTTCACCCCCTGTGTAGACTGTTTGCCCGGATTTCTGTGATTAAGTATATTTACCATGCCTGGTGTTAGCAAGTCATGAGTGAACTAGCAAAGAAACGACACATGAGATTTTTCCAGTTTTACTGTTTTTCTTATAATGTTTATAAAAGAATTAGACATGAATGCTTTCGATTCTACTACTACCTCTCTTTGCATTATACTATTTCATTTTCGTCACTCTTCAGTGTAATGGAATGCATCACAGAGTGTTCAGTTTGAGATTGGCTATTCCCATTTATAAATATCTAAAATAGGAAAGGGGTCTTCAATAAAAGGTACAGATGTACGTACTTAAGGAACAAGGGGAGCCAATAACATCCTATGTGGAGTTTAAAAAGTGAGTAACAGCAGTATTGCTTTTTTTTCCCAAGAATCAAACAGCTTACTTAAGAGAAAATAAAAGGAGGAAAATGTGTCTAAAAATTTTGGAGAACAACTATCTCAAAAACTAAGTTGAATTCCCATTTACATAGAGGAATACTATCATATAGAAAAGCACTAAAAATATCCAGTGATTGATGGAAAAAGCAAAATATATTAAATATCAAAACAAATTATGTGGTTGTATTGTGATTATTCCTCAAAACAAATGAGTGGATACATGTTCCTGAGTTTTAATCATAGAATTTAATTTTGTTCAGCCTTATCTCCTGAGGCAACAATAAGCTAAAATGGGCAAGTAAATTTTGGATGCAAGGAAAGTTTTTTGAAAATCACTTTAAAAATGGTTATTGTTTATTATATACCAATGAAAATTATTTCTGAAACTTTTAATAGGATGAATCTTTTGAATATGTGCGTATACTTGGAAAACTCCAAACTAAAGCCAGGTAATAGTTTTCTCTCTTTCTTGATTACTTACTCTAAAAATATGATTACTACCTGAAGCCATTTGTACTACAGTGTAATTTTCAGTATCTCAGTTTGAAAATGTTTTCATTTTTAAATTACTTTATTTGCATCTCAAGGGAGAACATATCCTATATTCTGAGATAAGGTCTAGATGGAAGTTTTACTTGTTTTTATTCATTTAGAAATATTGTAGGTTTCTATTAAGTAATATATGCAATTTAGTCAAAATATTTCATCTCTAATGAAACCCTGGCAATTTGACCATATGATTTAAAAAATACTACAGGGTATTTATAAAATGTATTAAGGTTTCTTTTTTATTTATTTATTTATTTATTTATTTATTTATTTTTGGCTGTGTTGGGTCTTCGTTTCTGTGCGAGGGCTTTCTCCAGTTGCGGCAAGCGGGGGCCACTCTTCATCGCGGTGCGCGGGCCTCTCACTATCGCGGCCTCTCTTGTTGCGGAGCACAGGCTCCAGATGCGCAGGCTCAGTAGTTGTGGCTCACGGGCCTAGTTGCTCCACGGCATGTGGGATCTTCCCAGACCAGGGCTCGAACCCGCGTCCCCTGCATTGGCAGGCAGATTCTCAACCACTGCGCCACCAGGGAAGCCCTAAGGTTTCTGAATTACAAAAGAAAACATTGTTTTATATTAGCTTCTGATGACTTTTGGTGGTAAAGGTGGTAATGATCCAAATTTACGAAATCCCTTCAATTTACATGTGAAGTTTATCTTAATTGCATTTTGTTATTGGAACCACAAAATTTGCTCACTAAATAAGAATTTCCAATTTGGAAATTGCAGTCCTTCTTTCTTGTTGAAAATCTGTACATTTTCAGATTTTAAAAAAAGGTACAAACTTGACCCACATGTTTGATGGTACTAAAGTCTTCATTAACTACTTTCAGTCTACTCACCACTCCCTGTGTTATTGCTGAACCATAAGCATTGCCCCTTGTGGATGAAGCTTCTCTGTTTTACTTCCATATCCTCTTGTCTTCTCACTCTGCAATCAGCCCTCAGGATCCCTTCACCCCATCTGCTATTTATCAGTTGCCTCGACTTTTCTACCTGCGTGTCTCATTCGGTTGGGAACAAACTAATCCTCAGACTTGAACTTCTCAGACATTTCTTCCTTCTCCTTTTTAAATTGCCCCAAATGTGACAACATCCCTGGGATTCCTTCCAGTGCAGCCTACTTCTCCATCAGTTCCCTAAAAATCTGAGAACTGAGAAGCAGGCTCAGCATAATCCTTGATCTCTACTGTTTTGCTCTCCTCTTCCTCGGTAACGTAAGGATTTGGTTTAGTCTTCCTCAATGGCTTTCCCTTGCCATTTTCCTTGGAGATGGTACTCACGTTGATGACCCTTGACTAACCTGGTATTTCATTGTTTTCACCTCCTAAAACCTAGTAGCATTTGTCTCTATTCCGTTTCAGCCGGTTTGAACTGCCTTTCATTGTGATTACGTTTTCTATCATTGCTTGAAAGTATCATTTTTAAGATCTCTAACTTGGAACATACTTTCTGTGAACACTACATCTTATCCCATCCTCTTTTCCATTCTCCATTCCCCCTTGTGCCCCCATAATGAACTTCTTATTTATCTCCTCCCCCAAGTCCTTCTGTCCTTCTCATATGCCCTCTACATCTTATTCATTCTGGTTCATCTGCTTAAATGTTCAGCTTGTACTCCAGGGACAGCCATTTCAAAAGGGCACTTGCTTCCACTTTAGAATCCATTGTTTCTTTGATCTTTTACCAATTTTCTTTCATCTTTCCATAGCCCTAGTTATTCTCCTGTGTCTGTTTCCTCTTTTGTAATGGGCCAAAAAATTTAGTTGATGTGGGCTGTGGAACCAAATGAGTGCTGACTGACTAACTCTACAACAGATTCTTGCAATTTTATGGCAGTTGGGTCATAGCCACTTTTCCCATCTCTAGCTGAATCATTCACTAATGTAGCTGTGATAAACCTCTCCAGGGTTCAGGGCTTGCAGGATTTTTCCTGTCATGGCGCACATAGAAACTATCGCTATGTAATTTTTTGCCTCTGAATGAGGCCGAAATATTTTCCTTCTTTAAATTACTGGACATTGTAAAGACTTACTGAGATAATATGTATAAACTGTTTTACATTTGTAAGATCTTAGTATTATTGTCATTCCATGGTCACATCTCATGCTTTACCACCTCATCTGTGTCATTTATCCTCATCTCTGGCTGTAATCTCCTTCTCCAAATTTCAAGACTTAAACACTAGTCTCTTCTTTGTGACCTCTTCCCACTTAGCACTCAGCTTGTTTCTGTTGGCTTTGCTGAGTAAATCTTTCTCTCTGATGATCTGGCCTACAAGATTCTATCGTGTTGGTATCCTTTGTAGTAGTTAACCCAGTGATCTGTATCTAGTTAGGCAGAATGCATTTTTGCTGAACCAAATTCAAATGAATGATAAACTTTGCCAATTTAGAAGCATGCTCTTCATAGCACAAGGTTGTGGGTTTATGAGCTATTCATGGGACTTTTGAAATTTTCATCCTTTTTATCTATACAGTTCATTATTATACTTCATTACAAAGAATAAAATCCTTTTTACATAGAGTAAAATCATACAGTGTTATTATAAACAGATATAAAGTGGCATCGATGCCTATCATCTTCATTGGTATTATCTTTTTTTTTTTAATGGATATTTACGTCACTCTTTTTTTTTTATGGATATTTCCGTCACTTTTTTTTTTTTGAGAAAGTCTTTTTTATTTATTTATTTATTTATTTATTTATTTGTGGCTGTGTTGGGTCTTCGTTTCTGTGCGAGGGCTTTCTCTAGTTGTGGCAAGTGGGGGCCACTCTTCATCGCGGTGCGCGGGCCTCTCACTATCGCGGCCTCTCTTGTTGCGGAGCACAGGCTCCAGATGCGCAGGCTCAGTAATTGTGGCTCACGGGCCCAGCTGCTCCGCGGCATGTGGGATCTTCCCAGACCAGGGCTCGAACCCGTGTCCCCTGCATTGGCAGGCAGATTCCCAACCACTGCACCACCAGGGACCCTTATCTTTCTTTTGTACACTAAGAATCTTATGGTTTTAGTAGCATAAGATGGTCTGTCTTGTAAAGGAGCTTAATCACATCAGGTAATCAAGCTTTTGGTAGCAAGACATATTTCTGAATAAACACTGGGAGAGGAAAACAGGGATAGATCACTTTTATCATTACCTCTTTGGAAGAATAACTTCATTTAAACTAACCGTATATTTTCAAAATTGTCCTTAAAAGTCCTGAACCTTGAAGGACAACTGGATTAAATGTCAAAACAATTTTAAAAACAATCTACACATATGACTGTATTAGTAGTTTTGTAGGGGAATTTTTGGAAATGCCACCTATGCCTTACTAGAATCACTTCAGTCACCTTGTCTCTTTGCTCTTAACTATGACACATTGAACACGGAAAAGACTTTATATGTATGCCACAGTGGTTCTCTACTTTTATTCTTTCCTCAACACAACTGAGTGATCTAACACATTTCCTGCAATAAGAGTAGCTTCCTTACTGATGTTTTTTTTTTTTTTTTTAATTTATTTATTTACTTTTGGGTCTTCGTTGCTGAAGAGTAGCTTCTTGAAGCAGTGATTTCTCATTGCTGTAGGAGAGGGCCAAAGGAGAATCAGAATCTTAGAGACCTGGAGGGAAATTCTTTGAAAAAGCCCTCTGGGTTTATAAATATGTTCTCCAAGGAAGTTGTGCCCCTTACACAAATTTCCAATGGAAGACTATAAGTTATAAATTTGATCTCTTCCTAGTTAAATATATTTGAACCAATCTGACCCAGTAATTCTTGGAGAGTCCAATTTTTTGCTCTTTAGATAACATCTGTTTCAAAACAGAGGTTTACCAAGAGCTCTGTATTTACTTTCTTGATATTCTTGGAACAATGGGTCTCTCAGGAGTTTTGATTAGTAATAGTTTAAATAGATAATTTGGGATCTGTAGTCATATATCTTACTTGTTTAGGTTCATTATTGGGTACCTAACGTATTCGGATCTTTTTTTAACATATGTAGTAAGTAAGTTTTACAGATTTCTAGAAATCTATCGATTGCATGTCAAAATTAGAAGAAACTTGCCTGCTATGTAGTTCAGTTCTGATATCTTCTCTATAATACCTTTCACAGATAGATTTTCATTTAAGTCCATCTTGTACACATCTATGGGTGGGACATTACTTATTTTAGAGCCCATTCTTTATTGGCAATTCATATTGTTAGAAAATCCTTCCCTAAATCCTCAAATTGACATTTGGCCAAATAAGACTAATCCCAATAGCATGTGAACAGCTGTTTAAATATAATTTCTCTTTAATTACTTAAGATTTTTTAATTAAACCATTTGATAGAATAGTTCCCAGACCTCTTGTCATCCTCTCTTTTTCCTTTGAATATTTTGTCAATGTCCCAATTAAAAAATGTGTTCTTAGAAGTGAACCCAATAGTCTGGCACAAAGTATAGTGTGACCATGATGTGAGCATGACTTTATATACTATACTTCAGGCTTGAATTATTTTAGGAAGCCAGATCAAGCATTGGCTCATTGAATTTGAGGTCAACTAGAGGCATGGCTTAGATTTAGCCTACCAGATATGGAATATGCTGTGGTTATTTTGTTTTACATAGGTCGTCCTCAAATTCCTTAACAAGAGTTTGGACATTGATCTCTTTATTTCCAAAATTTGTATTTTATATTTTATGATAAGTTATTTATCAGATATATTTTTGATCTTAACTATTAAATTTTCCATATATCTCAGCACCAAAATAAATTGATAACTATATTTTGCACGAACATCTAAGACTCAGAGCTGAAGCACTATTTAGTGATTTATGAGAAAGGAGCTAAATATCAACCACATTTAGTTAATCAAAACTGCATGAACCAATCCTTTTCCCAAAAGTGTACTAAGCCAGAAGTTAGTAGGCAGTAATCTTGGGGGAATAAGTTCATTTTCTGGGCCTCAGTTTCTTTATCTCTGTAATCACATGGCTGGGCACAAAATTTATACATTAAAGAAACACTTCCAAAACATATTTACTTTATTAAGCCTGAGTTTTCTGGTTTATGAGCCATTTGAAGTGTGTGAAGGGAAGGGGAAGAAGCAGGTTCTACAGACAGCTACAGAAAGATTGGCAGGAAGTCACAGAAATAGCCTGAGAAAAGGGAGCAGACATAATTCGCCCCCTTCCCCAAAACATACAATTGTGCACTCATTTAAAAAACAGACATAAGACTCAATAGCTTGGGCTTCAGCTAGCAGTGGAAGGCTAGAAAGCTGTTTATAATCTGAGGAGACCCTGAGGCCATCCCTGTCTTATAGTATGGTCCACCCTCTCAGGTTCCTCCTGAGTGCTCCAAATAAGCAGAAAAGGTGAGCTAGGGTCAATAGGTTACCAAGATGCAATGCACAGTGGAAACTACACTGTGAAAATATTTCCATCCAAATGCTTACATTTTATTTATTATTTTAAAGTTGCATTTTCTAAGAATTGAAGTTTACTTAAGCTTCTTAAAGCTTTGGACGTCTTAAATATATAGCTTTCTTATTTATGGAGATAATCAACCCTGATTATTTTTCTCTCTTTCCCTCTGTCTCTCTAACATATACACACACCCCAAAGGCAAAAGCAAGAAACCAACAAAAAAACTGGATTTGAAATTGTTTGATTTTCACTTATACTTAATTCCCCAAATAGCTGACAAATGGGTACATATTTGCTTACATAAAGAATACCAAAAATTTTAACCAATTTTCCATTACTTATTTATGTTAGACTGAACCATGTGTAATTACTAATATTTGGCCATTTTTGACATATAAAAAGGCATTTCATAAGGTTCAAATGAAATAGAGAAATGAGTGATTTTTAGGACAACTGATAAAATTATATATTAGATTATGTTTCTTATAGTCAAGGAGAAAAAAATCAAAGTACTAGTGATTTATCCAGTGAATACTTAGTGAGCACCTACTGTGTGCCATATACTATTCTAGTTATTGAGACTACAATAGAAAACAGCTCAGATATGTTTTGATCCCCTGCTCTCATAGAATTTACTTTCTAGTGGTAAAAACAAAATAATTGAAATGTAATATAATGTCAAATTTGGATAAGTAACTGCATATCATATACATGACATTGACAATCAGGGTTCAACTGACTGAACCTGGAAGATATATCTCCTAGACTAGGGTAGTTTGCTGACACATTAATATTTTTTTTACTGTAGTAGAAATAAATATTATTCTTGATATGCAAAGAATCAAAATTATTTGCTGAGAAAGATAACATTTTTATATTAATGATGTTAATCATAATTCATACAACATCAGCAGTTAGAGAAATTATATATATAAAATGCCAATTTAAATGATTCAATTGGAAATTAACACATGAACTGCAGTGTTTTTTATTCTTTTGTAGAATTGACAGGGCTAATGGTGGAGTGGGGAGAAAACTGAGTCTAAAGAAATTGTGGGTTCTTGTTCTGAGATTATTCAACCAGAGTGGCCACTTCAACTGCAATGTCTCAAAGTCCTCATCAGAAAAATGGTAGTTTGACTAAATGATTTAAAGTCCTTTCCAGTTCTAAAATATACAGTCCTTACTCAGGTACGTGATATAAGAGAGAAAAAGACTGAAACAGTAGGTCAGTTTATATAAATAAAAGATTATGAATATTGTCTGTTTTCATTATTAACTTCTCAATTATTATTTGTGGTTCATGCGTTAATATAGTAACAGCCTCATAATTCCCATATGAGAGAAGTAATTAATTAAAAAAAAAGTCTTTGTAAAGTTCTTGGCAAAAAAATACCTAAGATTTGACAACAATAATAGCAATGATAATAGCAATAAATGTATTGAAATATTTGTATCTTAATAGAATATTTTAATACAAATTTACTTATTTGAATTACCTAAATGGCTTTCTTATAATAACTTTTTAAAAATAAAAGTAAACATTAAAATTTGTCTAGGAAATAAAAGAAATAAGTATTCTATCATCCATGCTCACATAGTTTTGGCAATTAAACATTTGATTTATGCTAAATCAACATAACTGAACATAAAATCAAAACCGATCTTAGTTTTAGAAAAAAATTAATATGTAAGAAAAGTTGCATCATTCATTTGGTGAGAAAAAGGGAAGCTTGCTTATTAAATAATTGTTCATGGGACATTTGAATGCCTGGTAAAAGATAAGCAAGCAGAGAAAATATTTGAAAGAAATATATCAAATATCATTATGTGTAGTGTTCTTGTAAGTTTATAAAGAAAATCTTTAAATAGTAATTAGAAAAATTGACAAAGGACATGAAGAATGTGAATTCCCATACCAAGAAATACAAATTCTCTTAATAAGAAACAAAAATGACATTGATTTACTATAATATTTTAAATCTCATTAGTAAGCAAATAAATGCCAATAACAAAAACAAAATATAGTTATTTAACTAACAAAGTGGTAATGAGTGTATTCCTTGTTTGTAAGAGTATAAAATGATGTTTACCTTTTGTTTAATGTTACTCTATATTTTTTAATGTTTTTTATAATTGAAATCAACACAAAACATAATTTAGTTCTAGGCATCCTGGAAGCCAGGGCAATATGAAACACTTAGCAGTAATATAATAATCTGATAAATGAAGACATCTTTTTTTGTATATACGTATGTGTATAAAGGGTGTTTATAAGAAATAGTAACAACAGGATGGACAATAGCCTTAACAATGGCTTTATTGGGAACACTTTTGGTAATTTCTAGATTTTTCCCTTTAATAATTCAAGGACTTAATATTAAAAAGCAATGTGGTTGGGATTTTGTGAGAGCAATATTAATTATCTGACAATATCAATTTTTGGTGGCTGGCCCGGCCCTTTGACATGCCAACTATCTCAGCAGCACTTTTGACAAAGATGAGATAATTATCAGTTTAGGGGTAGATCTTCTGGTGAGTGCGTGGAATATAGATATTCTGATATTGAAGGAAGATCAATTTGCTTGGGTTTTAGATTTGAGGGGGTTTTAATTGTGTTATGATTATGAAAAGTTTGACATATTCTGTCTAGTCCTATATTATGAATTTGTATTCAGCCATACACAGATGTATTTCCTAACAAAATGGTGAAAATTTACTTAACAATTTTGAAATTATGTACTGAATGTGTGTTTGTGTGTATGTATATGATCTATATATAATATATTCAAAATTTCTTAATTTTACTTCAATGCTTATGCCAAAAAAAGGTTTATTACATATGCAAATATTTTGTCAACATATCTCACATTTGAATATTTTGAGGTCCTTCGGTAGCTGAATTTCTGTTGTTTTACTTGGATGTTTGGCACACCAACAATGCCAAAGTGAGGACATTTAAGAAATTATGCTATTGATTAACAATCATTATAACTTAGATTTAGGATAAATTGTTTTAATCAATATTTTTAGAATGAATCAAAATATCTAATAAAATTTCTGCAAATACAATTAATCATGAAAATAACAGCTTTTTTAGTTGAATTATTTAAACTGAGAGGCTTTTAAAGTATTTTTGTTTGAAAATTTATATTGTTTAGTGTCAGTGGTGGAACAATGTATATATTGTATTCGTTAATCAAATAATTCTTTCCAGATATTTCAGTTGCCTTTTTTAAATATTTCAAAATTTAAAAAAGAACTATCTGATAGGAAGATTGTGAACATGATTTTCTTGAAGCACAGGGGCTAATAATACAAAGATAAAACTTTGGAAAAAAGTTGAAAAATGGGAACATTTTCCAATTTGGAAAAATGATGAGGAAAATTATGATTATCATGACTTTCACTCTTTGTTTTTGTTTTTTTTTTTAGATTTTATTTATTATTTATTTATTTTTGGCTGCGTTGGATCTTAGTTGTGGCACGCAGGGTCTTCCGTTGAGGCGCGTGGGCTCTTCATTGTGGTGTGCGGGCTTCTCTCTAGTTGTGGCGTGTGGGTTTTCTCTTCTCTAGTTGTGGTGCGCAGCCTCCAGGGTGCGTGGGCTCTGTAGTTTGCAGCACGCAGGCTCTCTACTTGAGGTACGTGAGCTCAGTAGTTGTGGTGTGCGGGCTTAGTTGCCCCGTGGCATGTGGGATCTTAGTTCCCTGACCAGGGGTTGAACCCACATCCCCTGCATTGTAGTAAGGCAGACTCTTTACCACTGGACCACCAGGAAAGTCCCAACTTTCACTCTTTGTTCTTTATAAATTGCTCTGGTAAATTTGCTGTTCAGTACATTGACTAATAGGCTGCAAAATATTACTGAGTCTATTGAAAGCCATTCTGGAACTCAGGTAAGGTATGTAATGACTTGGAGAGTATATAGTTCATGGCCTTCTAATGCAGAAAATAAGAGAAATCTGGGAAATCACAAGTCGTTCAGATGGCATGAAATTTTGCAGCTCTAGTAGCAACAGATTTAGAGAGTGAATATAAAAAAAAGACAAGAGGCATTATGGAGTCTTTGTTTAAATGAATTCACAGTAAGTTTGGGAATTAACCTTATTAAGATATGGTAATATGTTATTGTAACATTTCTTCTTTGTTGCTGTTATTAACTCCATGAAGTTTAAAAAGTGGCAGATTGAAAGCCAATGAATATGCCAGAGATCTGTGGGTCTCAAGACCACATCAAGGATGTGATTCTGGGTCAGTGTAATTTCAGGAACAGCTTCAGAGCTTCTGATCCAGACTGTAGCTGGCTTAAGATGTGATGTCTACAAGAGAAAACACTATTTTGCTAGTAAGTAAATGGCGTCTATGTGTGTGGCAGTAACTACTCAGGCTTTTCATTGTTGCCTACATAATTTAGGTCAACCCTTTTATTATGCTATTTACTGTACTTTATATATGGTGTTGTTAAAAATACAAGAAAAAAAAAGAAATGAAATGAAAGAAAAAAGAAAAATGTAAAATAATGAAGAAAGGGAGCAAGGGAAAAAGTGAGGGAAGAAGAGAGGGAGGATGAAATGGAATAGAGTAGAGAACAGAGAAAAGGCTAGTAAGAGATTTATCTTTGTGTATAGCTCTACCACTTATTACTGGTGTGATGTTTGGTGAAACATTCAACATCACTGGGCTGCAGTGTCCTCAGTGTAAAAAGAGAGGATATACTACTTGATAATCTTTAAAGTGGCTTTCAGACCTTTTGGTTTTGATACCATGACAATGTCTGTCTCCTTTCCCACTCCATTTTTTTGTGTGTTCTATACTTCAGACAGATTTCACTACTTCTTACCAGTCTCTAAATCATTCTAAACCATCTCCCTTTGTAGATTAATCATTGCACATTTTTTTCACACCCCTTGTCCTACAGAAATTCTACTTAACCTTCATTGTTGATCTCAATCGTCATTCCCATTGCTTCCTTGATTCCTGATGCAGGAAAATTCTCCTCTGTCTGCATTACTATAGTACTTCCTGGTTTATAGTTCTCTCATAGCTCTTAATATATTTTAATCATCCATTATTATTTGTGTAGTAATATATCTGAAGGCAGGGGTCAAATGAGTTTCACTCCTATATCTTTGATAGCTACTAGTAGCTCTTGATTATATTAGGCAGTCAATAAATTAGTTGAATGGAATTGAATTAATTATGGCATTTCTTTTGAGATATTTGTTTCGGTTGTCTTATGGAAGTTAGCCATACCAAAGCTCCCTTTCTTGAAGATAGCATGGAGTGGCAGGAAAAAAGTACAGAATAAAATCTGGATTTGCACTCCATGTTTGAACTTAATTATTGTGTGACCCTGGATAAATTATTGATTTTTCTGAGACCACATTATTCAACTCTGATGATGAGTGCTACCTACCTCAGGATTTTTTTTTAAAAAGAAAGGTGAGGGACTTCCCTGGTGGTGCCGTGGTTAAGAATCTGCCTGCCAATGCTGGGGACACAGGTTCAAGCCCTGGTCCCGGAAGATCCCACATGCCTCGGAGCAACTAAGCCCGTGTGCCACAACTACTGAGCCCGCGTGCCACAACTACTGAAGACCTCGTGCCTAGACCCCATGCTCTGCAACAAGAGAAGCCACAGCAATGAGAAGCCTGCGCACCACAACAAAGAGTAGCCCCCGCTCGCCACAACTAGAGAAAGCCCGTGCGCAGCACCGAAGACCCAACGCAGCCAAAAATAAATAAATTAATTAATTAATTTTTAAAAAAAGAAAAGAAAGGTGAAATAATATATTTAATGTGACTGGCCAGAGGATGTACCCTCCAAACGTCAGTTTTCTTTTTATTGCTCTTTTAGTAAATATTAGAAATTTTATTTTGCACTGCTTATTTTGTTTTATGTTAGTTTAACCTTCCTATGGAGGCACTCTTGATATCCAACTTACCTATTAAAGTATAACAAGTATTCACTAATATTCAAACTAATATCCAATACTTTATCTCAATAGTCTTCTATGAATTATAGCTTGAAATAATATTTTTATTAATTTTAAATCATTATGTATATAGAAATAAATACCCTCCTATTAATCAATTCATAAAATATGGAGGACATGTTTCTTGTGAAAGTGACACAAAGGATAAAATGGTATTTTGAAAAATATACATAGAAACAGAGCATATGGATATGCAAGTGTAGCATACAGATTTCCATATGTTAAAACACTTTCTTCAAGAAACATGGCTATAGTATTGATAATCAGTGTGGTATGATGCCCTGATTTAATTAAAGATTAGAGGCATTCATTTAGCAGTAGTAAAAAGCCTTACTAATGTTTTAAGTATGACTTACTCTTTAAGTAGTGGTTCTTAAGCCTGGCCAAATATTAGAACCACCTGGGGAACTTTCAAAAACTTCTAATGCCTGAGGGCTCACCCAAAGGCATTGTTATTTAATTGATTTGGGATTGCAGTGCAAACCCGAGTTTTGGGGTTTTTTTTTTTTTAAGTTCTCCAATGTGTGGTCGGGGTTGAGAACTATTGCTCTCAAAGTATCAAATAAGACATTGCTTTTAAGTTCCTCCAAAACAGCTTTACTCTATGATTTTTTTTCTTAAAAAGGTGGCATAGTATGAAAGATATGTTTGCTCAACACCTAAGTTGAGTCACCTAAGCATCAAAAATTGAAGTGCCTTCAAGCAGAAACTAAATAATGCAAACTGTTTTTTTATTGGAAAGCAAGTTAGGATTCCATTTCAATGTGCTTCTTTATTGCTTTCCTATTTCTGAAAAACAGTATTACAGTCCCATTGTAAACCAAAATGGGCTGAAGAAGGGTGGTGAAACATTAAGAATACTGTCTGAGTGTGGTTGGTAGAAATATCTCACCACTTAATAGTCCCAGCTTCAACAAAGGATCACACTTCAAATCATATGATTAACGGTAATAAAAGAAAATGACAGTTTTATTTTTGCAGTAAGTTTGCATTTTTTGATTACTATAAAATTGCGGTTTTCTCTAACATAACAGTGCTAAAAAAACTTTCTGTTTAGGGTATTGCTTGTGAAATGATGTACCGACTTTCTACATATTAAAGTTTTCAAAATGGATTTCCCTCTCTACATTTCAGTGACCTCCAATAGATAACGTTATTATTCAACCGTGACCTCCTATTAAGATCAGAATAAAAAATAGCGGCTTTAGACTTTTTTATCCTTTTTGTTTGTTTGTTTTTGGTCCCTTCTCAGTAACTCCTTTTTTGTATTCATCTCAATTTAAAAAGATTGAGATTTATCCATCCCTGGCAATTTCCAGCTAGAAGAAACAAATTAAGAAAAAAATTAATTGACTTTATTTGCTTTAATGCTGCCAACCCATATTATCTGCTTTCTTAAATGAGTTTGGAATTGCCAGCTTTGAGGGTATTACACTGCATTTTCGGTTGCTGCCAGCGTATCCTGAGCAAATATATTTAAATCAAAGCTAAGCTTCTTAAATATTCATGTTATGCTCTTATTATGGTTTAGAGAAATGTGAAATTAATATTTGCAAACCTGTTACATGGCCAAAAAAATGTATTTGAACTGTCAGAAATGTGCTTTAAATTGATAATGTTAACTTCATTTAATAAGGAAAGGTTTCCACAGTCTTATTAGTGATGACGCATTCAAAATGTCTAATTTGTTTGTGATTTTCCAGTCACTAGAGCAATACAAATGTAATCTTTTTCATCAGAAATACATATTGGGAATGCTCCCCAGAAGGTTATGTTATTAAATGTGTAGACCCTTCCAGTGCATGTGCTCTATGTCTATACTTTGATTTTATAAGCACCCCTTTAGCACATATATGTTAAATTTTATTGCATTAAATTCCCTTCTTGCTTCATTGACATGTTCCTTCAAAAATATACAATTTAGAAATTTTCTATAAAACATCAACTTACTTCCCAG
Source organism: Balaenoptera musculus (assembly GCF_009873245.2). NCBI lineage: Eukaryota > Metazoa > Chordata > Mammalia > Artiodactyla > Balaenopteridae > Balaenoptera > Balaenoptera musculus. Next base: position 57,993,907 of record NC_045796.1, on the reverse strand, counting down.
TAACAGGCTTTGAGGAGTCCCAACTGTTTGAACAAAGCATAAGACATCAAAAGGGAAATTATCAAGAAATTCTAAACACCAAATAATCGTTACTTGAAACAATAAAGGAAGCAAAGTAGGAGAAGCTGAACTCACCTTTGTATGAGCGGCAAAACTGAGTTATTCCTACTGCAGACAGACACAAGCAGGTGTATTTCATTCCTGTCTCCTCCCGCTTCCCCTTCTCCTCCTTCATCTTCTTAGATTGGTAGCATTACCAACTGCAGATTTAAAGGATCTGATTTTATATAAAACAGGTTTGTTCCTTTGACTTGCCTTCAAGACAAAGAAACACTACAGAGTTTTAAAAATTCCAGAATACTGAAAGCTATTTGTTTATAATCATGGATTTTATTGACAGTGGAATAATCTATGATATATGGGATGGAACATGTTTAAAGCATTCTGTGAGATCCTAATACAAATTCATGAGATACCAGTGAGGATTGCCAGTGTCCAACCTGTAGCCCTCACATGAGTATGGCCAAGCATGCCAGCTCTTCCCAGCAGGGGAGACCGGGAAAGCTAGTGCAGCTGTCCCAGACAAGCCACTGGTGCTGTATTATGCCTTCTGTTTAAATGTTCACATTTCAACATAGGAGACTAAACGGTTACGGCTGTGGGCCCAGCCATGAAACTGCTTAGTAATGTGCCCTATACTGAGCTCTTTTTAGAATTTCGAAAACTAAACCCTTGGAGGGTGCAATTCAACCATTAGCTTTTACTGAATTCCACTCTGTATGTTGTAGTGCTAGAAAAGTTCCAGTACATTTCTCTGTGGAGGAACCACTGGTATTTATATTTGCTTCCCTGAGCTCTACTGGGCAGAGCTTGAGAGGATTATAAGAGCATCAGTTTTAATGCTCCGCAAAGAGGATGAATTTAAATTTTTTAAAATTGAGGTATAGTTGACGTACAAATATTATATAAGTTTTCAGGTGTACAACATAGTGATTCACAATTTTTAAAGGTTATATTCCATTTATAATTATTATAAAATATTGGCTATATTCCGTGTTGCACTATATATCTTTGTAGCTTATTTATTTTATACATAATAGTTTGTACCTCTTAATCCCCTACCCTTAAGTTGGCCCTCCCCCTTCCCTTTTCCTACTGACAATCACTAGTTTGTTCTCTGTGTCTGTGAGTCTTTTCTGTTATATTCACTAGTTAGTTTTATTTTGTAGATTTCACAAATAAGTGCTATCATACAGTATTTGTCTTTCTCTGTCTGACTTATTAACCCTCCAAGTCCATCCATGTTGTTGGAAATGGCAAAATCTCATTCTTTTTTATGGCTAAGTAGTATTCCACTGTATGTATGCATGTGTGTGTGTGTGTGTGTGTGTGTGTATATTTACACACACATATATACCACATCTTCTTTATCCATTCATCTGTTGAGGGACACTTAGGTTGCTTCCATATCTTGACAATTGTAAATAATGCTGCTATGAACATTGGTGTGCACGTATATTTTTGAATTAGTGTTTTTGTTTTTTTCGGATAAATACTTGGGAGTGGAATTTGCTGGGTTTTATGGTAGTTTTATTTTTAGTTTTTTGAGAAACCTCCATACTATGTCTCAAAAAAACAGTGGCTGCACCAATTTACATTCCCTCCAACAGTGTACGAGTGTTCCCTTTTTTCACATCCTCACCAACATTTGTTATTTGTGGTCTTTTTGATGACAGCTAAGGAGGAATTTAGTATTATTGGTATAAATTTGGTGGGGTCTGAACATTTTTAGACATTGATTATGAACATTTGTATAATTCTTCATTTGATAAGAGCTACATTTCTTTGACATTCAGTGTTAGCTCTACCTTAGGATTCAAAATCAGATCAACAATGCCCAATCATCAGAACTATTTTCAACCTTTTAAATTAAAAAGTATGTTTTCAAGGTATGAACTCATACCCCATTTGTGAAATAGAGTGAACAATTTCTCTGTTCTTAAAATAATATGGTGACATTGCTAACTAAGTCAGAATGAAAGTACTCTGTACTAAATGGATAGTGTTTTATGTAAAACATAATAATCAGTTTAAGGTAACCTAAAGGAAATTTTGGTTTTAATAATATACTAATAATTTAGTATACTTTTCTAATTAAACATTTTCATTATAGAAACGGTATCACAGAAAGTTTGGAAAATAGAAACAAGAAAAAAAATCCTCACTTATAGCTTTACCCCCTAACATAATTATTAGCAATTTAGTTTATTTTCTTCTAATTCTTTCATGCATTTATTTTTTCATAAACAATTTTGTATTTGGCTTTTTCACATAAGATTAAATTATATACATTTTCCCATGTTACTACAAGATCTTTAAAGCCATTAGGGTTTTGTTTTTGTTTTTATTTCTTAGGTTAAAAATATTGTAGTTATCTTTAATTTATGGTCAGTTCCATATGATTAGAAGTCCAGGATTCACTCCAAGATTAAGATTTAGCTCTAACTGTGGAACCTCTTTTTCTTCATAAAAAAAAGAATGAGGAAGGTATCTGGGCAGAAGCTAACAGAAAGCTAATAAATGAAGGGGGAGAAGCCCAAGATACACCAGTCTATCAGTGAGCAGGTACCAGTGATAACTGGCATTGATATTTTAATATTAAAAATTATTTCTGCAAATTGAAGTTACTGAATTCACTGGATGCTCAAGGATGTCTGAGTAATTAAATGGCTTGTTTTATGCTTAGTTATACTCTCTTAGACTTTCCATAGACTCAAACTGTGGAGATTCTTTTCTTACAAACACTTCAAGTTATGCTGAGGATCCTGGAATTTCTTCAGACATACCTGAGCATTCACTAACTTTTATATGCAATAAATGTATTATTTTTAATAATGTTGTTTCTTTAATGTTTATTTTTTTCATATAATTCTGAATTTTAATTGCTGTTTGAAATAATTTCATAAGACTATTTTATTAATGTCTTCCATACTTTATTTAGGGATGATAGGCATAGAGCTATTATTTTGGGGAGTTGTGTATGGGCTGCAAGGGATTGGTGAGGTTGTAGCAGGCTTGGGTAAGGAAAGGGAGCAGAGACTTTTTCTGGCAAAGTGGGTTCATTGCTTGTTTTTGCTCTCTGTGTTTTATATGTCTAAAAAGAAGAAAAAGCAAAAGGTAGATAATGTGTCTGGAAAGGCTGGTTGTATTGGTTCCAATGATTTTAGCAATATGTTGTATTTTATACGCTGAGCCCCCTTTTTCCAAACAATATTCCATAATTCAAGATGTGCTTCTGGCATGACTGGAATGGGATGAGGGCAAAATTCTCAGGAGATTGGGGTTGAGAGTGGGAAGTCATTTTTTTAAAACTTCTTTTTTTTTTTAAACTTATTTTCTAATTGCCTCAATTCTCTGCTGAATTGTTCCTGTCTCCCTGCTTCTAGCACGCCATGGGCCAGTCTACATTATTATAACAGTGTTATAGGTACCATGTCATAAAATAATTAGACCTAGGTTAAATTTATACTTCCCAAGTTAATTTCAATAGAATATGGACATTTTGTGGAATGCTTATAAATTGAGATTGAGGGCTCAATAATTTTTCTGAATTCTTGTTTAGTGGTCCATCTACCTGGATAATACAGGTAGATAATGGTTTGATTTGAACATCTTCATATAAACATGTTAAGCCCACATTAATCTTGTGGTCCCATGTAAATATATTAAGGGTTTAGAAGGAAAGAAAATAATGCTCTTTATGACTTGATAGGATAATTTGTTTTATGTCTGTGTGTGATCTGCTTATACTATAGTACTTTGGGTGGTGGATGTGATTCATCAGAATCAGAATTACAGCTCCATAAGCACAGGGTCTGCTCGATATATAATTGAATTAAAAAGCTGGTAGTTTGTCCTGAGAAGTGAAGACTTTAGAGAAGTGAAACTCTAAAGCTAGGGTACAAGAAAACTGGAAGTTAAATGTTGATTTTTCTAGGAACCAGATGTCAGATTTTAGGGAGATCATGTAACACTTTTGGGTTTCTGTAAATTGAGTTTGACTAGACTGTCTTGAAAGTCCATTCTGGATCTGAAATGATCTTTAAATGTAAGCTTGCCCTAGTACCTGAAATTTCAACTACTGCAGTAATTTCTATGGTTTAAGGTACTATCTCCACGAAGCTTTTATTAACATGTAATATATTATTGTGAAAGTAATCCATTATCCCAGTAAGACCTACTAACACATTAGCTCAGTTTATCAGATGAGCTGCCATTCATCGGAGATGTCCCAAAGGGGTATTGGTGTGGGGCCTGACACAGAACAGGCCCTTAAGAAACACTCCCATTATTTGAAAGAGGAGATAATTTGGCATGTTTGATTCATGAACTTGATCTGGAATACAAGATAATTCTATAATAGAGCAGGTCTTGGGGGCTCTAGATACCTTTAGCTTGTTGGGCAATGGCAGGAATAGTGGCGTATTTTTAAAAAGGAAAAGAGGGTTGCTGAAAGGTGCATGCACGTTTGAGGAAACACTAAAGGAAAACTTCATTAGCATCATAACGTTTGTTTGTATATAGCCTGAATTGATAGGAAAGGATATTACGAATGCCTAGGATCAGAGCTGCTTTAGTAGAATCCAGAATTAGATACTGAAATATTTTCAATTTGAGATAGAATGTTGTTCTTGGAAAAATTTATGGTCAAACTTGCTTAGGCTGAATGTTATTTGTCCAGGACGCTACTCAGTGGCGGGACTGTGTGGGGAGGGGAGGTATGGGATCCTTTAGTTAGAGCTGTTCAGAAAATCAAATTCCAAAAAGCAGAGTGGTTAAGTTAAGTCAAATAACCAGTAATTATCTGAAATAAACATTGCCTGTATCTACCGTGCCTAGAACAGTATTTGGTACATAATAATTGCTCAAAATTTTTGTTGAGAGATTGCAAATAATAATTCAACTTCAAATGTGTATTTGGTATGTGCATGTGTGCATCTGTGTGTGAATACAACCTTAATTCGGAAAAAAAAAATAGAGGTTAAAGAAGAATGTAAGCTACTTACTATAGTTCTTATTTCATAAATCTTGGGTTCTTGCATTATTAATACTTTTTATTTTCAGTTATGTATACTTTTATATCTAAATCTTAAAAGTTTTTCATTTTTTCAGGTTTTTAAATCAGACAAGAAAAAATATGAGTTTCATAGATAAAATATAACAAAACAAACAAAATGCTAGAGAACAAATTCAGAGTTTAGATGATTATTTCTTGATTATTTGGGGGATACCCAAAGCATAGTGAAGTTAATCACATCATTGAAGCAAGCTATGATAAAAATGTGGCATTTGATTTAGCTGAATTGTTGGACTAACTGCCAAACAATTCTAAAGGGAACACTCTGGTGTTTGTGTATGTATGTATGCTTAGGAGAAGCTAAGTACGTGAGTGAGTAAAATGACATGCTTATTAAGCTGCATATATGTAACTGCCAGTAATTAAGCCATTGTATAGCTTATGAGCAAATTCTGAGTGTATATCTGTTTTTTTCCTTGTGTACATAATTTTAATATCAGCATCAATATTATAAGCTAGGTAATTGTAACAGGGGTATGGGAAACTTGGTGAGGCATAAGCATATGTTAATCAATTTGTATCTCTTGAAGTCACTTATTGATCACAAACAAATTCTTGATATCTTTAATGCATATTTAATGGAGAAATTGCTTTTAGAAATTCTGGCAGGATGGTAATATAACTTAACAGTATGGCACTTAACACCCCTGATATTTTTTATATATAAATATAATATTTATATGTTTATATTATATAAATCTGTGTATAATCTCTGTATAATCTTTATTAGCTAAGATAGTCTACCCATATTTTACTCTTACAGGATATTTAAATTTTTTCACAGCCAATCCTGTCTTTTTTTTTTTTTCCACATCTTTATTGGAGTATAAATGCTTCACAATGTTGTGTTAGTTTCTGCTGTACAACAAGCTGAATCAGCTATATGTATACATATATCCCCATATCCTCTCCCTTTTGAGCCTCCCTCCCACCCTCCCTATCCCACACCTCTAGGTGGTCACAAAGCACCGAGCTGATCCCCTGTGCTATGCAGCAGCTTCCCACTAGTCATCCATTTTACATTTGGTAGTGTATATACGTCAGTGCTACTCTCCCACTTCATCCCAGCTTCCCCTTCTCCCACTGTGCCCTCAAGTCCGTTCTCTACATCTGCATCTTTATTCCTGCCCTGCAACTAGGTTCATCAGTACCGCTTTTTAAAATTCCACATATATGCGTTAGCATACGATATTTGTTTTTCTCTTTCTGACTTACTTCACTCTGTATGACACATTCTCGGTCCATCCACCTCACTACAAATAACTCAGTTTCGTTCCTTTTTATGGCTGAGTAATATTCCATTGTATATATGTGCCACATCTTCTTTATCCATTCATCTGTTGATGGACATTTAGGTTGCTTCCACATCCTGGCTATTGTAAATAGTGCTGTAATGAACATTGTGGTACATGACTCTTTTTGAATTATGGTTTTCTCTGGGTATATGCCCAGTAGTGGGATTGCTGGGTCATACAGTAGTTCTACTTTTAGTTTTCTAAGGAACCTCCATACTGTTCTCCATAGTGGCTGTATCAATTTACATTCCCACCAACAGTGCAGGAGGGTTCCCTTTTCTCCACACCCTCTCCAGCATTTATTGTTTGTAGATTTTTTGATGATGGCCATTCTGACCGGTGTGAGGTAATACCTCATTGTGGTCTTGATTTGCATTTCTCTAATGATTAGTGATGTTGAGCATCTTTTCACGCATTTGTTGGACATCTGTATGTCTTCTTTGGAGAAATGTCTATTTAGGTCTTCCACCCATTTTTGGATTGGGTTGTTTGTTTTTGTGATATTGAGCTGCATGAGCTGCTTGTATATTTTGGAGATTAATCCTTTGTCAGTTGCTTTGTTTGCAAATATTTCCTCCCATTCTGAGGGTTGTCTTTTGGTCTTGTTTATGGTTTCCTTTGCTGTGCAAAAGCTTTTAAGTTTCATTAGGTCCTATTTGTTTATTTTTGTTTATATTTCCCTTACTCTAGGAGGTGGGTCAAAAAATATCTTGCTGTGATTTATGTCATAGAGTGTCCTGCCTATGTTTTCCTCGAAGAGTTTGATAGTGTCTGGCCTTACATTTAGGTCTTTAATCCATTTTGAGTTTATTTTTGTGCATGGTGTTAGGGAGTGATCTAATTTCATTCTTTTACATGTAGCTGTCCAGTTTTCCCAGCACCACTTATTGAAGAGGCTGTCTTTTCTCCATTGTATATTCTGCCTCCTTTGTCAAAGATAAGGTGACCATATGTGCATGGGTTTATCTCTGGGCTTTCTATCTTGTTCCATTGACCTATATTTCTGTTTTTGTGCCAGTACCATACTGTCTTGATTACTGTAGCTTTGTAGTATAGTCTGAAGTCAGGGAGCCTGAGTCTTTTTTTTTTTTTTTAATACTTTATTTATTTGATTCTTGATTACTGTAGCTTTGTCGTATATTCTGAAGTCAGGGAGCCTGATTCCTCCAGCTCCATTTTTCTTTCTCAAGATTGCTTTGGCTCTTCGGGATCCTTTGTGTTTCCATACAAATTGTAAAATTTCTTGTTCTAGTTCTGTGAAAAATGCCATTGGTAATTTGACAAGGATTACATTGAACCCGTAGATCGCTTTGGGTAGTATAGTCATTTTCACAATAGTGATTCTTCCAATCCAGGAGCATGGTATATCTCTCCATCTATTTATGTTATCTTTGATTTCTTTCATCAGTATTTTATAGTTTTCTGGGTACAGGTCTTTTGCCTCCTTAGGTAGGTTTATTCCTAGGTATTTTACTTTTTTTTGTTGTGATGGTAAATGGGATTGTTTCCTTAATTTCTCTTTCTGATCTTTTGTTGTTAGTGTATAGGAATGCAAGAGATTTCTGGGCATTAATTTTGTATCCTGAAACTTTACCAAATTCACTGATTACCTCTAATAGTTTTCTGGTGGCATCTTTAGGATTTTCGACGTATAGTATCATGTCATGGGCAAGCAGTGATAGTTTTACTTCTTTTCCAATTTGTATTCCTTTTGTTACTTTTTCTTCTCTGATTGGTGTGGCTTCCAATCCTATGTTGAATAATAGTGGTGAGAGTGGACATCCTTGTCTTGTTCCTGATCTTAGAGGAAATGCTTTCCGTTCTTCACCGTTGAGAATGATGTTTGCTGTGGGTTTGTCATATATGGCTTTTATTATGTTGAGGTAGGTTCCCTCTATGCCCACTTTCTGGAGAGTTTTTATCATAAATGGGTGTTGAATTTTGTCAAAAGCTTTTTCTGTATCTATTGAGATGATCATATGGTTTTTATTCTTCAATTTGTTAATATGGTGTATCACATTGATTGTTTGGCATATATTGAAGAATTCTTGCATCCCTGCCCTGGGATAAATCCCACTTGATCATGGTGTATGATCCTTTTAATGTGTTGTTGGATTCTGTTTGCTAGTATTTTGTTGAGGATTTTTGCGTCTATGTTCATCAGTGATATTGGTCTGTAATTTTCTTTGTTTGTGATATCTTTGTCTGGTTTTGATATCAGGGTGATGGTGGCCTCGTAGAACAAGTTTGGGAGTGTTCTTCCCTCTGCAGTTTTTGGAAGAGTTTGAGAAAGATAGGTGTTAACTCTTCTCTAAATGTTTGATAGAATTCACCTGTGAAGCCATCTGGTCCTGGACTTTTGTTTGTTGGAAGATTTTTAATTACAGTTTCGATTTCATTACCCGTGATTGGTCTGTTTATATCTTCTAATTCTTCCTGGTTCAGTCTTGGAAGTTTGTACTTTTCCAAGAATTTGTCCATTTCTTCCAGGTTGTCCATTTTATTGGCATATAGGTGCTTGTAGTAGTCTCTTATGATGTTTTGTATTTCTGCAGTGTCAGTTGTAATCTCTCTTTCTTCATTTCTAATTTTATTGATTTGAGTCCTCTCCCTTTTTTTCCTGATGAGTCTGGCTAAAGGTTTATCAATTTTGTTTATCTTCTCAAAGAACCAGCTTTTAGTTGTATTGATCTTTGCTATTGTTTTATTTGTTTCTATTTCACTTATTTCTGCTCTTATCTTTATGATTTCTTTCTTTCTACTTATTTTGGGTTTTCTTTGTTCTTCTTTTTCTATTTGCTTTAGGTATAAGGTTAGATTATTATTTGAAATTTTTCTTGTTTCTTGAAGTGAGCTTGAATTCCTATGAACTTCTCTCTTAGAAATGCTTTTGCTACATCCCATAGGTTTTGGATTGTCGTGTTTTCATTGTCATTTGTTTCTAGGTAATTTTTGATATCCTCTTTGATTTCTTCAGGGATCTCTTGGTTGTTTAGCAGCACACTGTTTAGCCTCCATGTATTTTTGTTTTATACTTTTCTTTTCCTGTAGTTTATTTCTAATCTCATAACATTGTCATCAGAAAAGATGCTTGATATGGTTTCAATTTTTAAAAATTTTCCAAGGTTAATTTGTGACCCAAATGTGATCTATTCTGGAGAACATTCCGTGTGCACTTGAGAAGAAAGTATTCTTCCGCTTTTGCGTGGAATGTCCTAAAAATATCAATTAAGTCTGTCTGGTCTATTGTGTCATTTAAAGCTCATGTTTCCTTATTTATTTTCTGTCTGGATGATTTGTCTATTGGTGTAAATGGGTGTTAAAGTCCCCTACTATTATTGTGTTACTGTCGATTTCTCCTTTTATGGCTGTTAGTATTTGCCTTATGTATTGAGGTGCTCCTATGTTGGGTGCATAAATATTTATAATTGTTATATCTTCTTCTTGGATTGATTCCTGATCATTATGTAGTGTCCTTCCTTATCTCTTGTAACAGTCTTTATTTTAAAGTCTCTTTATCTGATGTGGGTTTTGCATCTCCAGCTTTCTTGTGATTTCCATTTGCATGGAATATCTTTTTCCATCCCCTCACTTTCTTTTTTTAAAAAAATTTAATTATTTATTTATTTAATTTTGGCTGCACTGGGTCTTTGTTGATGCGTGCAGGCTTTCTCTAGCTGGAGCGAGTGGGGGCTACTCTTCGTTGTGGTGTGTGGGCTTCTCATTGTGGTGTCTTGTTGCAGAGCACAGGCTCTAGGCACGTGGGTTTCAGTAGTTGTTGCACACAGGCTCAGTAGTTGTGGTGCACGGGTCTAGTTGCTCCGTGGCATGTGGGATCTTCCAGGACATCCCCTCACTTTCAATCTGTATGTGTCCCTAGGTCTGAAGTGGGTTTCTTGTAGATAGCATATATAAGGGTCTTGTTTTTGTATCCATTCAGCCAGTCTGTGTCTTTTGGTTGGAGCTTTTAATCCATTTACATTCAAGGTGATTATCAATATGTATGTTCCTATTACCATTTTCTTAATTGACTTAGATTTGTTTTTGTGGGTCTTTTTCGTCTCTTGTTTCCTGCTTAGAGAAGTTCCTTCAGCATTTGTTGTAAAGCTGGTTTGGTGGTGCTGAATTCTCATAGCTTTTGCTTGTCTGTAAAGCTTTTGATTTCTCCATTGAATCTGAATGAGATCCTTGCTGGGTAGAGTAATATTGCTTGTAGGTTTCCCCCTTTCATTACTTTAAATATGTCCTGCCACTCCCTTCTGGTTTGCAGAGTTTCTGCTGAAAGATCAGCTGTTAACCTTATGGGGATGCCCTTGTATATTATTTGTTGCTTTTCCCTTGCTACTTTTAACATTTTTTCTTTGTATTTAATTTTTGATAGTTTGATTAATTAATAAGTGTCTTGGCGTGTTTCTCTTTGGGTTTTTCCTGTATGGGACTCTCTGCGCTTCCTGGACTTGATTAACCATTTCCTTTCCCATGTTAGGGAAGTTTTTGACTATAATCTCTTCAAATATTTTCTCAGGCCCTTTCTTTTTCTCTTCTTCTTCTGGGACCCCAATAATTCGAATGTTGGTGTGTTTAATGTTGTCCCAGAGGTCTCTGAGACTGTCCTCAATTCTTTTCATTCGTTTTTCTTTATTCTGCTCCCTTTCAGTTATTTCTAACATTTTATCTTCCAGGTCACTTATCTGTTCTTCTGCCTCAGTTATTCTGCTATTGATTCCTTCTAGAGTATTTTTAATTGCAGTTATTGTGTTGTGCATCACTGTTTGTTTGCTCTTTAGTTCTTCTAGATCCTTGTTAAATGTTTCTTGTATTTTCTCCATTCTGTTTCTGAGATTTTGGGTCATATTTACTATCATTACTCTGAATTCTTTTTCAGGTAGGTTGACTATTTCATCTTCATTTATTTGGTCTTGTAGGTTTTTACCTTGCTCCCTTGTCTGTAACATATTTTTTTGTCATTTCAGTTTTTTTTCTTTTTTTGATGGTGGGACTGTATTCCTGTCTTGCTGGTTGTTTGGCCTGAGGCATCCAGCACTGGATTTTGCAGGCAGTTGGATAGAGCCGGGTCTTGGGCTGAGATGAGGACCCCCGGGAGGCCTCACTCCGATTAATATTCCCAGGGGTCTGAGGTTCTCTGTTAGTCCAGCGGTTTGGACTCAGAGCCCCCACCACAGGAGCTCGGGCCCAACCTCCGGCCTGGGAACCAAGATCCCACAAGCCACGTGGCACAGCAAAAAAAAAAAAAAAAAAGAAAAAAAGGAGTAGTACAATAACAAAGAATAAAAAACAAAATAAAATTAGAAAGATAAAAAATATATTAGGAAAAATAAAAATATAAATGAATCAACAAAAACGAATCAACAAGGTAAAACAGAACCCCAATCTAAAAGAGGAAAAAAAAAAGCCTTGGCTTATGGGGGTGGAGTTTAGGTGGGGGGTGGAACTTAGGCAGGGGCGGGGTTTAGGGTAGGGCGAGACCTAGGCGGGTGGAGGGGTGACGTTTGAGCGTGGGGTGGGGGCCTAGGCTCAGGACCCACACAGCGGAAAAGGCGCTGGGGTCGGGGTCTAGGCAGTGACGTTCAAGCGTGGGGCGGGGCCTCTGCTTAGGACCTTCATGGAAGGGGAGAGGCAGCAGGTGGAAAGGAGGGCCTCTGGAGTGTGGGGTCCGGAGCTTGGAGGTGGGGCCCTGAGTGAGGATGTGTGGGTGGAGTTTAGGCCCAGCACTTTGGAGGGGGTCTCCGAGTATAGAGGTGGGGCCCTGGGTGGGGTTGTAGGCACGGGGCTTGGGTTCTGCACGGCAGGAGGGAGGCTCGGAGGGCAGAGGATTAGGCCCGGGAGCCCAACAGGCTCCCAGGTGCCTACGTGGACAGGGAAAACACTGGCCCCGTTCCCTTACTTCGCACCCCTCCCCCACTGTCTCCCCCAGGGTCTCCCCCACCTGGTTGGACCCCTAACTGTGGGTGGGTCCCACTGGGTGTAGGAACTCCTCCCCACCCCCAGCAGCCCCTCAGGGGTGCCAGTCCCGGAGGTCTGGCCTTTACTTTTGCTCCCTTCCCTTCCTCCGACTCCCTCAGGACCCGCGTGGCTGGAGGGGGCCTCGGTGGGCAGAGGGTCAGGCCTAGGATCTCAGCAGGTTCCTGGGGGTCCAAGTGGGCAGGGGAAACTTGGCCACACTCCCTTTTGATCCTCTGCCCTCCCAGTGGTCCCCCAATTTCCCGCTTCGGGCGTGGAATCCCTTCCCCTCCCCCAGTCGCCCCTCAGGGACGCCAGTCCCATCCCACCTCCACTTCTCCTCCCCCTTCAGTCTCCCCATGTCCCATATCCTACCTGGTCGCTGGGGCTTCCTCCCATCCGTAGGTGTCCATGGTCCCCCACCAGTGCCTGGTAGGTGCCCTAGTTGTGCTGCCAATCCTATCTTAATTAACATTTTGCCTTTCAACTTCTAGAAATAAATGTCCATCTTGGTCTCTGAACATAGCCAAGTTTTAGTTGGTTACTTGCTAAATGCTCCAGTGGGTTCTTTCGTCCCTTTTATCGAATTAGGGATTTCAACTACATTAATATTTAAGGTTTTAGTGCTTCACAAAAGGTTATTCCTTTGCATGTTTTTTTCCATACAACGAAGTTGACCTGGAATTAGAAAATTATAATTTCCTTTGCTTGGTTAAACAGCAACTCCTGAGATGTCACAGAATCCTGTGGCAACTATTCTGAATGAAAGCAAAGGTGAAGAGCATCCAATGTGAGAGCAGAATGCTTTACAGTAAGTTTAAAATCATTAAACCTTTGTATAATACCTTTATTTAAATGATGAAAATATAGTTAGACTTCGAAATTATTTTATTTTGAAAGGCAAAATGCAAAAGCACTTAAACCATCATTTTAAAGAGTCTTTTGTGAAAAATAAGTATTCCATAAAAACACACTGTGTATGTTTTTAAAACATTAAAATATAGATTTGTGTTACTTAAATACACAGGAATATTATTGAAATGATCAGATTAAATTATTTTATTTTTGTTCTATATTCTATAATTTTTTTCCTTTCTGGGAGGAGATATAATTTTCTTAAAGAAACTTTCCAGAAAATTCTTAACATTAACACTATATATTGTTCATATTGTTATTATGCAACTGACTTATCCCATCACAACATGTGAAAAGCTGTGAACCAACCTCTTTTTAGCCAGGTTTGTTAGATACTTCCTTGATAGGACTATTCATTCATTTAATTCAGTGTTCCTGATATTTTTCACATTTTAATACACATAGAAAATGATCAGATTACCTATGGCTGAGTGGGGTAGACAGAAGGATGAGGATGCTGGTAGGTGAAGGTTGCTGGCCCAGGACTTGGGCCACCTTTGCCTCCCTCGGGGCATCCCCCAACCTGTGCACAGTTGAGCGGCTGTGATGTAGGTGACGCTCTCTGAGTGCTGATGGGCCTGGATTCTAGGCAGCGCGGACAGAGAGCCCCATCAGGGCCAGGACCTTCTCTGTATTCTGTGCCTACCACACAGGTGTTCACTTGGTAAAACCTGGCCCGCTTCTGCTCTGTAACTGGGCTGAGCCTTTAAGCAAAAAGTGGGGGGCCTTTGCCAGTTCCCAGTGAGAACGCCTCGTGAAGAGCTAGAGTATGGTTGACATTGGTTTAAAATATTAAACTGGATCATTTTTGCGATTACGAACCCCAGTTTTCACAAAGTACAAAAATACGAAAGTACAACGTGTCAAAATTGTCATTTTTTTCAAAGTTGGAGGCCTAATAATAGGAAAAACAAAACCTTCCTTGTCTGCTGGCTTCTGCTTCTGTGCTATTCTCGGGTAGGGGCTAAGGCACCCGCGCTACACCTTCTTTGCAGGAATGGATTTTTTCTTCACCAGAAGCGCAACTGTCAGCACACATGTAATGAAAACTATCCATGCATGATTTCTAGCCCAATTTGGCAGACTCCAAGGGTCCTTTGAAAGGCAGCTGACATTTCTGATGATTACCTAAATTGAACCTTTTAATGTTGTCATTTTAAAGCATGTGAGACTCAGTCCAAAGAGGAAAAAGAGTAATAGCTGTTACTTACTTACTTGTAATGTCATATATATTACATTATATATTATAATTTCTGTTGATGTGGAAGAAACCATTTAGTCTTCCATTTAGAAGGCACAAATACCTTTGCTGTGCAGCTTAAGAAAATCCATTATGATATGCTTGTATCGAAATAACTTTCCCGATCTTTGTCAGTAGTATATTCACATTATAGTTCTATTCACAAAGAGACTAAACACTTTTTTAGAAGGCATAGCTTATTTGGACTTTAATAGTGATCATTATTCCTACAGGTGGATCTTAACTATGCAAAAAATAAACTTTATAGGAAATTTCAGATTAATAGTTTTTCAACTATATTGGACCATTTCTGGTGGCCAATGAGCAAGTCCCAAAATACAGAGGCTCCCTGCAGGGTGTCCTCAATGCCTGCCTCATTTTCTCACACTTTAAGGGGTGTTCTGCTTTGAAGCATGGAGATTGCATACTGCTTGCTCTTACCCTCACCTGCCATCCTCCACGTTCTGCCCCTACTATTTCTCCTGCCACTTCCTTCTCTCCCAGTTTTCTAGATGTGCCGTGACAATTTCGAAACCATAGTTAAAATATCGCCTCCTCTTTGAAGCCTTGCCTAGCTTCTCTCCAGCTTTATATCCCCAAAGCAGAGTGTCACTGTGCTCTCCCTGGGGCCTTTTAGGTCTGTTTATACATGGACACATGTTCAAAGGAGAAGAGACATTCTTCCAGAGTAACCATTTTATAGGCCTAAGAGCCAGTATAGAACATTCTGATAGAACTAATGTAGAGAATAGGTGTTATTCCTCAACTTGAAGTTTGTTTCTTCTTGAGTAGAAGAATAGATCCTAAAATAAACTTATTATATTAGTAATGTAACACCAGTTTAAAATCTAATTTGTAGCAACAAGCATTCCTAACACTGACAGGAACTGTTGCAAATAAACTAGAATAGTCCTTTGCAGTTTGGATTACTTTTTTGATGTAGTAAGAATGATACAGTGCATCAACGCTTTGGCCCAGTTCATCTAGAGAGAGAGGTATTTACAACCCCATCCTGGAGAAATTAGCATTTAATCTTTGAACAGCAGCGGGTTATCTCCATGTAGAGAATCTTTGATTGTCACTATGCAATTCCTTCATTTTCTCTGAAGGACACCTGGAAGAATTAAATATGGGTTCTCCAAGATCAGATTTAGTGTCCTTAGGAGCCTGAGGGAAAAGCACAAGGATATTCCCGACAAGTCAGGTTTTTTTTTTTTTTTTTAACTTTGATGAGAAGTCATCTGTCTTTTTTATTTTGGTGTTACAACAAATTGACACCTTGTAATGAAGTTTATGTCGGTAATCATTTTATGATGAGAGTTAGAGGTGACATATAACTTATTTTTAACAGTAGTACTTTTAGTACTGGTGTGTGTGTGCCCACTGTGTGTGGATTACTGTAGACATATAACAGGATGATATGACATAGAAATATAACAGGATAACACAATGTGGAGATGAAGTGATAGCTCTTTTAATATACTTTAAAGCAGAAGAGTTAGCTCATTTCCCAGTTCATAAATCCTGGAGATGAAGGCATGTGGACACATACATATTGTCTCTGGGTGCTTATATCGGTTTTCTGTTGCTGACATAACACATTATCTTACAATTCTGTAGGTCAGAAGTCCACTATGGGTCTCACCAAAAATTAAGGTGTCAACAGGGCCGAATTTCTTTTCAAGGCTCTAGGGGAGAATCCTTTTCCTGCTTATCCCAGTTGTTGTCACCTTTCTGTTCCTTGGGGTTGTAGGAATGATATCCTGCGTACTTGCTGGCTATCAGCTGATAGCTGTTCCCAGGTTCTAGGTGCCACCACATTCCTTGTCTCATAGCCTCCTTCCTCCATCTTCAAAGCCAATAATGGCTGATCAAGTCTTCATATTGTGTTTTTCTGACACAGCCATGAGAAGTTCTCAACTTTTAAGGATCTGTGTCATTAGACTGGGCCCACCAGGAGGATCATGATAATCTTCCACATCACCTGGTCCACACTCTTAATCACATCTACAAAGTTCCTTTTGCCATGAAACATAACATATTCACAGGTTCAAGGGTTAAAGACACAGACATCTTTGGGAGGCTCTTTTTCTAACTATCACAATGCTGAAGAAAATGATCTTAATAGTTGTCAGTTGCCAAAAACCTTTTAGCATTAGAATACCAGTTTGGGTTAAGTTGGGCTAAAGAAAAGGACTGAGTAAAAACTTAGTTTTGTAAGTACTAAAGCCCAAGTCTTTTGAACTTCTAATACTTTTTCTACAGAACCAACATATTAGAGTGTTATATTCCCTGACATTTTAGCTATTCTCAAGATGTGTGAGGCTGAAAATTGCTTCCCAAGTCTGTGTGGTTTTGAATCTCAGTTCTGACTTACTAGCTGTGTGATCATGGGAAATCATGTAACCTTTCTGTGCCTAACTTCACTTAGATAAAATAGAGATACTAATAGTATCTATTTTGGGATGTTTAACGTTAATATGTTAATATATTATTCAGCTAGAATTATTAGTACCTAGCACTGTATAGGAGTTATGTATAATTACCGTAGAACCATATATTGCTACCAAGTAACCCTAAAGCCCTTTATTTAATGTTTTTTTTTTTTTTCCTAATATAACAGTATCTGAAACTGGATCCAAATAGTTTTTTTTTTTTTTTTAATTGATGGCTGGTTGGAGAAAATCATGAGAAATTGTTGTTTTAAAGTTGACAGCATATTTTCTGTTTCTCAGGAGAAGGTTGAATTCACCTAAAAGGGCAGAATGTCCCTTTGTTTTTTGAAAAAAAATGTCACTTGGCTTTTTCTTTTGGCAAAAGTAACGTCAAAATGCTGTTCTAAAATACAGATCTTCAAGATATTGAGCAACAAAATTTCTTTGCTTTACAGTATAATTTTTCTTTTTTTAAATTGTAGGTACAGGTACAGGTGCATATTAGAAATTATCTTTCCTGTTAGGAAATAAAAAAAGGTTGTCTCTTCTGGGACTCTGGGTGACTAGAAAGCCAGAATTTGGGAAAAGAAAGCCATGGTGAAGGGCTTGTGGCTGGGATGGGGGTAGGACAGGCATGGGGAATGGAGAGCCAGTTTGTGCGTCATCGTGGCAGGCTGGGACTAAGGAGATGGCTGGAGTCTTAGCCTGTAGACCTTGAGGACCTTCATATCTATAGTCCAATTTTAATCTTTGTTTATGATTTGAAATTTCCCAAAGACTCATTTTACACCCTGGTCTGCTTTTTATCTGTGCTTTGGGGAGTTAAAGTCAGGCCCACCCATGCCAGTGTTTTTAAGGAATTTGTTAAGAGCAAGTTAGCTGGTATAGCCCAAGTGCAGGCAGAATGGAGAAATGAGAGGTTGTGTGCTGAAGAGCAGGGCAGGGGATTGGACTGGGCTTCTGCCCAAGGGGACAGTTAACATTCAGCCTTGATTGCATATATCCCACTGGGATTCCCACAGCTATGGGGGGCATGGTTAGTGAAAGGTGGGGATGGGCTGGGAGGACTGCTAAGTGGGTCTTACAGGGAAGAAGACTTCTAGCAACTTGGAACACCTGTGTTACCTAGGGAAAGGAGTCTCTTATATAAGCAAGAGTTTATAATGTTGAAGGTTATTGTGTTAAAAAAGCAAAGACCTTCCTTTTTCGTGATCCATTAAAACACCATAGATTAGCAGTTAGGCATTTTAAATATTGCAGACATTTATCTTTTTGGTAAACTGTCTATCGAAATGTTCTGTCTGAAATTTGAATGAAGTACAGCATTATGACAAATCATCATTTCAGATACTATTAAAATAATCTAGTAACTTAAATCAGGACATTTTAAAGGCAGTGTTTTAAAGACAAAGTCTCCACAGTCTGTAAGAAACCACATAAAATGTATGAATTAAAAACAAAAAAGAAACCATAATCTATTCCTGAATATCTTTGGGTAGCATTTGTTGATCATGATATTACTTGCTAAGTGCCTTCTTATGATTGTGATGGTTACTACTATTTTTTTAAAGAAATTTGTGATGAAAAAAGTCATTTGGTTTTCCTAATTAAGAGTTATAGAGTGTCTTGATGCCAGACATAATGTTTGGAATGGGATTGAAATTGGAAGAATATAAATTGTGTTTCATGTTCTACATTGCTTGTCTGTACATCAAATGAGAAAACTCAGTTTCCACTGGGAATATGCTACCTGGTCTTTTGGAGTAGTTCTTAAAATCAATTTTGAGAGAATGGTTTAAAATGCCATATCCCTTTCTCAGAGAACCACTTCACATACACATGAGATAAGAAGGTTCTTTTCTTGCAGGCACCTCCAGGAATGTGCCTCCATTCAAGAACAACTCCAGGGTCCTAACCTCCACCATATGGAGAGAGTCAGGTCATGGGCACAAGGCAAAGAGACTCCAACATATCTAGAGAACAGTATTTCCTAAGGCTGGTTCTGAGGAGCACTAGTCCCACTGACTATGGTTGTGTTAATCCAAAAAAGGGTTCACCTGGAATACTGGATTAGATTATGTTATAGACTTTTCCTTGCTGTAAGAATTCTCAGTTCCTTCAAAGCATTAATGTGTAGAGCACATCTCTCAGAGAAGGTAAGATATAAGGTATACAAGGTTTCACAAAAGTACTTGATTATATCACCCCCTCTTTTTTGTGGGGGTATTTATATTTTATTACTGGGAACCCACTTAGGTGGGGTGTCTGTGGATAGGATTAGCAAAGGAGTGCACATGGAACAGAGCATCAGCACAGGTTTGGAAGCTGGCCAGGAAGACAACGGGCAGAAAGCAGACTAGCAGGAAGATGAGGTACCCTACACAAGATCAGGTCAGCCTAAAGAGAAGGTCAATGTCCTTAGTAATGATAGGGTTCAGTAAGTGATGTACAGTAAAGGGGATGGATGCATAAAGCAGGGTGAAGAAAACTTGATTAATGAAGCAACTTACTACTCCAGATTTCAGACATTTTTTTGTGTTTTTTCTTGGGCAGGAGATAATCTCAGTGGAACAGATATAAACCTTGCCTATAGTTAAAGGCAATTGCATTGAACTGTGTTAAAATTTTTACCACACTTTTTTATGAAAAGACTTTTTGGTGGATTCTTCAAGGTAGAACAACATATGCCTTTTAAGGGGCTTACACCTGGCAGAGTTGGAGTACATAGGGTATAGATCAATAGTTCTTTGTAAGCCAATCTTGATAACAGGACTCCTAAATTCTTTCTCCACTGTTTCATTACCTGCAGCAGTTTAATTGTCCTGAAATGCAAAATGGCCAAGGAGGTGATATCTGAAAGCAACGGATCTTGGCTTTCCTTGGGGAACTTATTATAAAAGCATATTCTCAGACTCCAGATTTAGAGAGTCTGACCTAGTAGGTCTGCAGTAGGATCCAGGGCTCTCCATTTTTGATGAGCTACCTGTATGATTCTGAGGTAGGAGGCCCAGGGACCACTCAGACCACCACCGAGGAAACTGTCCTGAAACCTTTGTGATAATAAAAATATCCCTCCTCTATCTGAGGAATATCAAGCAGGATACTTGGGTTATTTAGATCGAAGAAATTCAGATATATTAAGATTGCAGTCAGGTCAAGTATTTAGCAGCATTTCACAGAAAGAAAATTATCCTCAATTTGGAGAATAAAATTAGATTAATTAAAGTCTTATGGAGATTGAGTGCTGTTTTGACTAGAGGGAGCGATGTCTAAAAGCATGAGGTAAGATCATCTTCCCAAGTGAGCTCAAAAACAAGAACAGCAAGAACAACTATAAATCAAAGACAGGTTTTATTTAATTCTTGGCCTCTAGTCAATGTTTTTGTCATTGACACTTTAGGCTGTTATGGTTCACACTTATTCGGTTGTTTCCAAAATATTTGCTTCTGTCATTGCCAGTGTTCTTAATTTGTCAAATTATGTCTTTCTGGGCCATGGTTTCATCACCTTGAAAACTCTTCAAACTTCATCTATCCATTGAAATTAAACTGACCTATTATTGAATTTATTCTGTTTACCTCAGAGAAGCACAGTTGTACTTTATAAATGTATAAGATTTAATACAGTATTCATTAATATGCTTCTATTTTATTAATTTAATTTTGCATAAAAAGGAAAACAACTAGTATGAAAGTTGTGCTGTATTTTTATAACTTGCTTAATATCAGCACGCTATTATTGTTAGTAGCATTTCAACGAGTTGAACAGCGCTAAAAATGACCAAAACTCACTAGGGAGTTCCTTGCGTGCTGCAGCTTGTAGCGTCCAGTTACTTCACAATTAGTAGTCAGTTGCTGTATAAATAAAACCATTTAGAGTTAGTGGAAACATCTTTGTTGGTTATTTTGAAATATTAGTATTTTAAAAATAAAATCTGCCTCATTGCCTCAACTAGTCATGATACATATTATCATCTTTCATTCGTCCATTTTCCAAAAGATAAATAACTCATTATGTCAACCTTTATGGAGAGCAAAGGAGGCATCAACTATTTCAGGCAACTGCAAAAGCTCTGGTGTACTCTGAAAGAGTGAATGTGCTTTCAGGATGTTTAGAAGAAAACCCTTGCAGATGATGAAGGTAGAAATCTAGAAATGTTCTCTGTTGGCTACTTGCTGTTGACTGTGGAATTGGAAACATTTACTTCTTGACCGATTAGAATTTAAAGGATGGATGAAATTTAAAGGTGTTCATCTATTGCTTTCAAATAACTTATAAAAATAATTTCCTTTCTTTTGAGATCTGATTGAAGCACCTGCCAATATACATACATACTAGTTGTGTCAGATGATGCAAGAAAATGAAATGTCTGTTCATTCATTTCTGATTTGGCAAGTTGCATATCACAAGATGTATTTTATACCCTTTTCCAGCAATAGAAATATGCTTTTATTGTATAATTTAAAGCCATCTTTTATTGTAAAATTTTAAACAAATTGGAAATGTGTTAAAATTGAATTGTTTCTGGACCAGAGAAAACACTATGAATGGGGAATACATATAAATAATTGAAAAGTGTATAAGAGAAGAAGCCAAGAATTCATTTGCATTTTTGAATAAAGCCAGACTTTCATTTAATTATACAGTAGTGGGCTTTAAACATATATCTTTAGTCAAGTCTGTAAAACTGCCAGATGCTAAAGTAACATAGATAGGCCAATTATAGATTGTGTTTTATTAACATAATCAAAGATTTTATAAAAGATAAAAAGCTTTCAAGGTTTGGATCAGAGACAAGGTTTTCAGTGCCTCTGTATAGCCTGGTAAAAATGCACAATGATTCAAATGTCGAGTAGGGCAAGCTAGAGTCTTTCATCCGTATTTTTACTAGTTGACAAAATCAGGGCTCCAGCTCCTATTACCTAATATTGCCCTTACCCGGTGTAGTGGAAAAAAAGAGGGGGAAAAATTCCTGGTAGGACACCGCTAGGGAAAGATTTTTACCCTGAATGATAACATTTTAAAAATGTCTATCTACTCTATTCCTGCCTTTTTGTATCATTCAAGTTCAGCAACATAGTAAGATATAAATGTATAAACCTCATGCTATACATTAGTTTACATACTGAATATACATATGGCACCTCCTATAGTGAAAAGTAATCTAGATTCTTATTTCATATATGGGCCCCCAGTAAGTGCTGCTCCCATAATCCTTTCTCATCTTTTTCCCTAGATTCCTTCCATTAGTTCAGTTTCAATTTCTATTCCTCTACTAAAGCTTAACTTTATATGGAGACATTCAGTTTTAAAATTTCTGTTTATATTGGAGGACTAGATCAAATGCAACTCTAAGTTCTAATTCCAGATCACTTTTTATAGTCTTTTTTTACTCCATACCTTTATATAGTATGCTTTACTTGGACCAAAAATTTCAGTTACTATCCATGTGAACTACAATGGAAATTCTAGGCAGATCTCTATTTAGTAATAAAAAAAATGTTGAAAATGTTCTAGACAAAAAACTTCTAAATGGTGGGTGGATGGCTACCTCCTGTGGTTTTTAGTTTGCTTTGGAAACAGGTATGAAGCCCCTTTCCTTTTTGAAACAGGTACTAGGATGTATTCCTCTGTACAACTGCCCTTACTGGTTCCTGATGTAATGTAACAGGAAATGGAGAAGGTAGAGACCTTTTGCAGGTAGAATCAAGGAGATCTCCTTGAACCATAATAATCCAACAAGCGGCAGAATTAGATAATATGCTCTTCCAAATTCCATTAAGAGAAGAAACC
Source organism: Balaenoptera musculus (assembly GCF_009873245.2). NCBI lineage: Eukaryota > Metazoa > Chordata > Mammalia > Artiodactyla > Balaenopteridae > Balaenoptera > Balaenoptera musculus. The sequence continues at coordinate 57,971,131 of NC_045796.1, read as the reverse complement.
TTCATATGTTATAAGGTGCCGTATCATAATAACCCCATCTTTTCTCACTTGCTACTTCCCTCTACCTCTCCCCCCAGCACAAATCATTTGCATTCGTTTTGTTGAACAACAGTGAATGCAGACCCATGGGGTGAGTGAGGAGTGAGTATCCAGAGGACTGCTCCAGTTACATTGCTGCCATTGGAAAGCAATAATTGGAAATATTTAAATAAAGTTTGGATAGTCCTGTTTCAGAAATGTTGAAAGGAAGATCTTACATGAGTGAGAAGTTTACTATATGTTCTTTGGTCATCCACCAACTAGAATATTCTGTGGTTGTAATCCCATACCAGAGAAAATAAGAAGGTTAAGTCAAGACTACTGGAACTTATGATTTCAGATTTGTTGATCACTGTCCTACACTATTTTAACACATGGGATACTATTTATCATTTTTATAAGATTGAAACAATGTGCAAATGAAAAAAAGGGAGAATTGTTACTGGAATGCAAGACAGGGCAACTATCTTCCTCACACTCCTTAATGCAAGACTCAACCCAGTCAAAGGAAATTATTTAAAATAGATATCATTTCTTTTTCTTTTCTTTCTAGAAGATGTAAATTCACGAGGCCCATTTAGGTTAATAGACTGTCCAAATAGAATTTCTGTTATTACCGATAAAGAACTGACTTGATTGATAAGTACAAAAACAGTGAGGTTACACATTTGTAAAGGCAGGTTCATTTAACTCTCTGACTTCAGTAGACGGTGGGATATGAAACCGAAAATGGTCTTGTTTTAACCATTCAGTATTGAGTGTTCCCTTTCCGTCCTTTAATGATACCTTGAATAGATTCCATGACTTTCCAGTCACTTTAATTCTTTAGAGTCAGTCCACTGTAATGCTCACTTCCACTTCATCCTGTACCATCTTCCCGCTGCACACTTGAGAAGGGGTGCGTGGTGTCTTGGAGTAGCACAGGTTCTGAGGGTATAGTTTGCTTCTAGACACTTCCTCTCTTCAAGGCCTGGCTCCTCCAGGATGTGGAGGATTGAGAGGCAAAACGATGAACACTCTCCTTTTCTGTCACTGCGGTCCTAGTTCTTTCCATTGATGGTCAGTGATTCTGGGCTAAATCTACCTGATGCTCATGCCCTCTGTGTGGCTGATACACATACACGTTCTTCAGGGGCTCCGTGGGGCCCTCCCACTGGACAGGCCCTTGGCGAGGGAGGCTTGACTTCTTCCAGTCTCCCACATTAGATCTGCCTCAGACAGTTGAGCAGCTTGCTTCTAGGGTGTCCTTACTGGTGGATCGCTCTCTTGGGTAGAGTATCAGCAAAATGACTTGAATGTGGCTCTTTTCTCCTGACCTGAGGGACACTCCTACATCCCTTCAGGGCAGCGGGTGGAGTGTGAGATGCTTTACCTGCCATAGCCCCTCTCTCTTCGCTCTGCCATCTCTTTGCATGTCTCTTTTCTTTGCTCAGTTACGTATGGGGACAATCAGGAAGTTTGTTGTCCAAGCAGATTTCTAAGTGAGGAGCAAAATGCCAGTCTTTCTTCTTGGAGGAGGCTTCTATTTTTAGGTGTCATTCTCTTTAAAACAGCCCTCACACATACACAAGCACTTGCTTTGGAAGGAGAATTCTCTTTTTTCTCATGCTGATTATGAAAATCTCCTCTTTCTTCCTAAGTGCTCTTATGGATCCTGGGGATGGGGGAAGGGTAGGGGAATGGTCTCTTTTGGAAAGGTGGGCTCAAGACCTGCAGGAGGGTCATTATCTTCAGACTCAGTGAGTCTTTGTCCTCAGTCTGTGAGCTTAGTCACAGATTTCTGAGAAACAGGAGATTCCCTATTCACTACACTTCTGCACATTGACACTAGACTGTACAAGGAAAATAGGAAGAAAGCAACCTAACAAATTCTTAGCTAACTTTTTTTTATAGGACAATAGCCAATATTCAACATGTTTTGTCTATCAGATATTTTACACATGTGAACACATTTAGTGGCCTGCATGATCTACAGCACAACCATGACGTTATCAACACCAGTATACTTTTGGGAAGAAATTATTAATTTGACTACAGTAACTCAAATATAAATGCTACCTTTTGATGTATTCTTTTTATATCATTATGCAAAGTGATAGCTATGGCTGTGTCTGTCCCATATTTTTTACTTTCTTCTATTAATGTACAACCAGCATGCTGTGTTTGCAGGTGCATTGGAAAGAGGCCTGGACTTGACATCAGAAAACCAGAGTTCAAATCTAGCCTCTTCTGGGTAACTGCATTGCTGTGTGACTTTGGGCAACTCCCTTACCTTCTTTGGACTTTAATATTTAGTATCCTTATGTAGAACACTTTGTTAGATTACTTAATATCTCATTTTATGCGTAGTACTAATCATAATTATTTAGAAAACACTATTAAGTTAATGTGCTTGCTCAGTGTTTGCCTAGTGTCACATGATTTTACTGATAATTTCATAATGATTTGGTGTCTGTAACTTTGACACAATCCTGTTAAAATAGACCTTTAGATGTTTTCAGCTAAATTACTGCCATACAACAACTTAGATACAGAGTGTTAAACATATCTTACGGCTGAACACCCATCATAAAAATGACTTTAAACATTATAAAGAGTTGTTTACATGAAAATGAGATGCTTTGATTTTTGTTTAGGATCTATCTCTTTTTTAAATTAAATTTGGCATTGAGGTTTCAGTCTTGCAGTTATTATTTGAGAAGTGTGATATATTTCTTTAAAATATTTAGTTTCCTAATTCATTAACTGGGTGGTTTAAAGATCATTAGACCTTTAAGCTTGCTAATGTAACTCAAGCATAAGCATATCTGCAGGTTTTTTTGTTTTTTTTTTTTTAATTGAAGTCTAGTTGACTTACACAATATTAGTTTCAGGTGTACAACATAGTGATTCTATATTTTTATAGATTATACTCCATATAAAGTTATTATAAAACATTGGCTATATTCCCTGTGCTGTACATAAACATCTTTGTAACCTCTTTATTTTGTACCTAGTAGTTTTTACCTCTTAATCCCCTTCACCTTTTGGCCCTCCCCCAATCCCTGTCCCCTCTGGTAACCACTAGTTTGTTATCTGTATCTGTGAGTCTTTTTCTAGTTTTGTTATATTTGTTCATTTGTTTTATTTAGGTTTGTATTAATTTGAAAGAAAGTCTTTCCACTTAGTATGCTTCTCTTTCATTAATAATGCAAGTTTAGTTTATTACGTATTTATATGAGTAGAAAAGAGGCCAATATTTTAAGCATATAAGATGAGCTGTATGTCCCATATAAGTTATGGTCTCTATACAAATTTTTTCTTCAATAAAGGATGTTTTCCTGTTGTCATACCACATTTGAAATATAGTTTTTCTCTCAAGATACTTAGATGCTGGATTTATAGTGTTAAGCATATTTATTGTTATTTATCCTAGATTTAGTCACAGCATTTGTTTGCCATAGAGCAATGTGTCTTCATCAGTTATCTTTTTTTTTTAATGGTATGTTTGTGATTGACGGTATCTGGATTTTTCATTAAGGCTCTTCTTTAGGAATAGCTTTCCTTTTGGGAATTGCAGCACCAAAAGATTGCCCTTTCAAAGACATTCTTTCCTTTGTGCCTTATTTTTTGTTTAAATTTGTTTTCGCTATAGAGATATAATACTGTTTAGAAACAGTGATACTGAAGATTACCTTTTGTTCTGGTATTTTTCAAAATATCCAGAGTTATTTATTTTGACTTTAATATTCAGTATAGAGTCCTAAGAGACACATCATAGATTTTCCATACTGAATACATGCATTTAAAATGAATGCATCCATAACATGTTTACAGAAATACAAAGGTACTGTTTTTTTTGTTTTGTTTTGTTTTTTTCTTTTAAAATCAGGAAAGCCTCCCATGGCTTGACAGATAAAATGTACAGCCTAAAGACTATTCAAAATTCATGAAGTTTGTGCAGACCAAATTTTATTTTAAGTGTATGAATAAGAAACAATTTCCATTTTAGGTTCTTTTTGAGCAGGCACAATACATAATTACAATTAGCTGATTGGCAGCTATTCCTTCTAGTGATCTAAAATCATTATGCAGTTTGTTGCACTGTCCGCTTTCAAAGTTCTTTGATTGCTAATTTTAAAGAATGACATTCATTTCAGGATGAGAAATGTTACATATTCAGAATTGGAAAGCAACGAATCGTATTCATTTTTAATTTTTTAGTTTAATAGAAACTTCAGAATAGATGTGAGGAGGGAAGAAAAAGAGATTTAATAACTAAAATTGAAACTGTCTCTAATTGATCATGTCTTGTGTTTATTCAGCCCATTTTAAGGAAGTTCTCTCATTTCTGCATGATTTTTTACAATACATTTTTTTCTTTTATTTCTGAGACTTCAGCCCTACAGTAAAAAAGTGCTTTTTTTTTTTGAGTTTCAGGCAGACAAAAATAACAGTAATTAAAAAAAAACTCCTTGTGTTTAATTCAGAATCTGATATACTACATCGGAAAGGTGGATTAAATAATTTATTTCGGCTTTGAGGTTTCATTCGCTCACTGCTTCTTTTAGAATTTTAGGAATTTTAAGGCTTCTAGTACAAGTGGCACCCCAGTTTTTCTCTGTCTTCCTATTTCCCTACACACGACATGGATTTGGTAAACAATTAGAATGCTTCTTTGTTATTGAACAACATAGATAGCAGTTATGGAAAACATTTAGTTGGACTTAAATTACAGTGCTAATCGTTGGTCTGCTACAGTGCTTTAGTTGGTCTGGCACTATTTATTAGAAAACAATTTTCTTTCAGCAAACAAAGCAGGAATTAGAACTGAACTAAAAATTTTCAATGACTAGCTCTGATAGACTACTTCACGCCTTTGAGACAGCTTGTATTTTTGTTTCAGAACCAAATAACAACTAAATCAATTGGTTCTATTACTAGTTATGGGTTATTGCCCATCTTTCCAACCTACTGGATGCCCTTAGGTTCGTAACACATTTTATTTGTCTGCTTTGTCATAAAGTAAAGCACTTATATTCATAGCTTTGAGGAATAGATGTGGTGATAGATCACTAAATGGGAAGCACAAAAAAGGCGTAGCAGATGTTGCTTTTCTCATGTTGTCTTGTTTTACATATCAGAAATTAAACTCGTATAAAATTTTGTAGGAATATTGGGCCATGCATACTCCTACTGTTAGATAGCTGAAACAAAACAAAACAACCAAACAAACCTTGCTGCCCAGTTCTTTTTAACTTATCAGCTGCATGGCTAATAGTCTAGTTCTTTTAATGCCTCCTCTCCCGGACATAGTCCTACTAGTGAATCCTGGATGGGGTGTTTGCAGAGAAGGTAGTTGCAGAGTGGGTTGGGGTGAGGGGGTATGAAAAAGAAGCAAAACTCTATTTGCTGGGCCAATGCGACCCCCAAAAGAGCTGTGATTATTTGGGATTGAATCCAGTGTTACTACTGGACTGTTCATTTAAAATAATCTAATTGACTGAATACATAATAAAAAAATCTTGAGATTAAGACCTTTAAAATTTATTTACAATTAGAAAGGAAATGTTCTAATCACTTGGAAATGAAGCTTTCAAAATGCAAGGGCTTTGTTTATTAAGCCATGCAGAGTATTAAATGGGATGCTTGTTTGAGGAGGGCCACAATAGCCAGAATATGGGGAAAACCTTTAGCACATATTTCTTACGTAGTGTCAGTCTTATTTATTTTTAATATAATAAATGTCCTAAAGATTTATCTGGTCAATTAAAATATTTGACTTATTATGAGAACTTCAGACTTGAATATTGTGCTTTGCATTTTGCTGTGGATTTTTCTAATAATATACTATGAAGGCCTTATGGCTTTAAAAATCTTATTTCTATGATAATCATATTCTAAGACCCTTACCCTCTATTTCATATTCCTGCTAAGCTTTTACATGTATCACTGTTAATCTAAGTCAGTGAAATAAATTCAGATTCCACAGGAGCAAGATAGAAGAGTGGCATGTTTTCTTCATTTTGTGCTTTCATTCCCCAAATTGCACTGTGCAAGTTGGATATTAGGTAACTTTTATAGGTAATGCAATTATTTGATTATGTATGATAGATACCGTTTAAAAGAAAGCTCACATAATACTGTGTATCACAATATCTACAGTTATAAATTTTGGGGAAATCTACAATGTAAATCTTGATAACAGTGATTTCTTTCCTACTCTTGCAGCTGACAGATTTCTCTTCTTCCCATAGTCCTATGCAAGCAAACACTTCAGTGCTTCATTACATGGATCATTTGTGCTTCCTAGATAACCAGAAGATGTTAACACTTGTGTTGATCAATTATAGACTTCCCATGAGGCCTTAGAAAAAGAATTCTTGAAAGACATTCTTATCTGCTTTGCCTGACTCTCTCTGTTGACTGATAACACATCTAAAGGCTAATATGTGTTAGAAGCTGACACGCATTTAGGGAAGGTGTATTGTGCCCTAGGGAGCTGATGTTTTCCTTCACTGACTAGAATTTTATCATCCTCTTGTGTCTAGTGAATTTAGAAAAGTCAACTTGGTGGGCAAACACATAACTGAATTTGTTTTTTTTTTTAACATCACAAATATTGTATTTGTTTGAGTCCATCAAAATGATATGTTAAAATTGCTTGTGAAATGTGTTAGAGAGAATGTAGTTAAAAGGAATTATTTTGGCTAAGACAAAAAAAGTTGTATACTCTAAACTTTAGTCACTTTAAAAGTTGGATTACATTTAAGAAATTTATAAATTATAAACAGCTATTTTATCACTTTAGTGTCTTTGTCTTTGATGAGAACTTTTGTTTCTGTTTTTGGTTTGTTTTGCCTTGTTTCTGTTAGATTTTGTGTTGCACTTTTTGAAGAGTTCAGGGCATGCTACAATTCTTCTGTCTTTCTATAAGCAAAAGGAAGGAAAGAGTTGCATAAAGTATTCAGTAATCTTCTATTGATGTATGGCACTATTCGGTAGATATGAAATGTTTTACTGACAAAATTTATACAGCCTTGGAATTTAAATCTAAAAACGGCAATGTTTCTGTGGATGAGTGGAATGTAAGAGGAAGACATATGAGAATGAAACTCATTAATACTTATACAAATTGACCAAAATTTTTAAATCTGTGCAGATTAAGAGTAGAAGAGTAGTTGAATCTTAGAGGAGCATATAAAGGGTAGATACTTTTAGATGTAGAGTGAAACACATAGAAAGGAGTTATGAAACTACTATATGTGATCAACCTAATCTGGGAAATTTTGTGGAAGGACAAAATAGATACAAGCATGTCATAAAATGAAATATTTCAATTTTCTTTGTTTTAAGACATTGAAAAATATTAAGAAGGTTTTGCCATCTTTTTCTTTCATTCAGCAAATATACAACTAACCCCAGGAATACCTAAAGATTAATTTAGAACGTAACTGCAGTGGATTCAGCTATTATGTGTTCCCTAGTGCAGTCAGATTGAAGTATTAGAGAATAAGTAGCTATCTATATAATTATATTATCTTCATCCATCTTCCATTTGAAATATTCTGCCGTTACAGAATGATTTGTTTCTCTCCCCACCAATCTTTTGTTATTTTTACTTTTATTTTCATTCATTTTGGGTGTGATAAGAAGTAGAGAAATGCAAATATTCTCAGAAGAGGTAGTCAGCTCTTTAAGGAGGGTTAACTGCTCGGAACGTTTCCACTGGACAACTACCTGAGAACAAGTTGGTAGATGGCATATTGTAGTAATTAAGGGAAAAGGCTCTGGAGTCCACTAAGACTTGATTTGCATCCTAATTGTATAATCTTAGTTTTTAAATCTTTAATGTGAATGATTATAGTAGCTACCTTGTAGGACTGTTGGGAGGATTGCCAGAGATAAGACATAAAAAGAGTCTGGCACATGGAAAGAGTTCACTAAATCTTACTTACATGGTAATTATACTTTGGTAGAGGAAAGAAGAGGTGAAATTTTAGAGTGGTGGTTCTTAAAATACTCCTTGAGTTTCTCATGAGAATATTTAATGTTTTAACGTTTATTTTGATGATCTATAAAAATAATCATCTGTCTTACCTGGTTAAGCACTGAGATGACCAGATGTTAAGCATATAGTATCTCATTCACACTATTTTCAAACCAAGTGATGTCAAGCCAAGGCTCTATGAATAAGTTTTACAATGGTTCCAGGAAGACAGAGTGGTGAGATCTTAGATCTTCACCCAAGGTGTAGTAGTGTAGTCAACCTAGAAGAAACTATACCATATTCAAATATCAAGCAATTTATCATAGCACAGCAGCAAACTGTGATTAATTCAAATTTACTAATTGTAGAGGTTTTACAAATTTTTTTGTAAAAAATTTTAACTCCCTATGGACCAAAAGTATACTAAGATTCTATCTAGTTTATATTTGTGTATGTTTAAGTAACCTTGTAAAATAAGTTAAGACTAGGAGTCTGTGAAAATATATGTTCTTTAAAGGAAGCGCATACAGTTTTTAAGTTCGAGACACACCTTGAGAGCTTGGAACACACACTTGGGGAGGCAGTCTATGGTGGTATGTATGCCCAGAGCAGTGATTAATATCAGTCATCCCTGGACTCTGGGTTATTAAAAAAGGGGAGAGTAGGTGGGTATTAGGGAAAGAAGTGGCAAGAGCATTGTAAGGATGATGAGGGGTACTGAAAGGTGACTGTTTCCTATTTCAGAATCCACCCACAGCTGGCCCTTCTTCAGAGCTTAGCCCACCAAACAATTCATCAGATTATGTTTCTCATCCATTATGATCTCCCTTCCTCTGTAGCTGTTCTTTGACTGGGTGGCTAATGATGAAACATGGTACTCAGGGCAGGATTCAAGCATGTTGGCTACTTCTCAGTCCATTCTATTGGCAGGATGTGGACCTCAACCATATGGTGAGGCAGGGCATTTACCCTCATTCTAGAGGTTTATTCATATTGGCCTGCTGCAAGAAATTAGCACTGTTCACACTTGTTTAGTCTTAATAAAAATCTTTTTAGCTGAAGCACAGGGATAAGGTCACCGTCTGCCACATAGAAATGCCAATATTAAATGAGCAACAGGGGAAAGGTGTCTTTCATTCTTAGGGACTTTTAGAAAGAACTTTAAATAGATTAAGCACAAATTGATTCCCCTCTTTACCAGTTTGGACCATAATTTACATTTTATATTGTCAATTGCATTATAATAGCTGTAAAATCTATCAGTGTTTTCATGGTTGCCGTTTCTAAAAATAGCACTACAGGTAGCTTTAAAAAATATGAATGTCTTTAAAATCAAATATCTACCGTCTGTGCCAGACACTGCTTGAAACTTAAGCTGAGATGGCTGAGTGAGCATCTTTGATTTTTTTTTAATCATAGGGTTTGGGTAGATTATGGACTATGAACTATCCTTACTAAAAAGAACATTTTAAATGGGGCTGTATAACATGGATGGGATTTTATGATTAACAAATTCATTGAAAATTAGGAAAAGTTAATGAAAGCAGTCTTTTAACCCAAACTTTTACGAGTGGGTTTTTTTTGAGTCCTTAAAAATTATTAGCTGCTCAAAAATCTGATTCTATCACCAGAATTTAATTGTGAGAAGATAGCTAAAATATTTAAATGACACTTTTTTTTATATCTTTGTATCCTGTGTATTATAGTGAATGTTTACTTTTATTTGTTCAGTATGTTCTATAAACAAAGTGCGATTAATGATGACTGGATGAATAATTAAAAATGGTTTTAAATAAAATGTTGAGTTTTTTAAAAAAAATTACATTATATGCAAAGGAATGAACTTTTTTCTTTCTTTTTAAATTTGTGTTTTTATAATATCTGCTTTAAAAGGTAGTGTTCAAAATTGGAGGCTGGGTCCAATATTAATGAGTGTAACCCATTTTGCCTCATTCCACCAGCTTTACCTTGTTTGGTCATATTTAGCCTTTTGTATGTTACTTGAAGCATATACCCTCAATTTGCAAACATATATGGGCATTTTTATTGAAATAGATTATACTGTCCATAGCTACAAAATCAGCAGACTTTTTCAGTTTAAGAAAAAAATGAGATACGACAGAGCATGTGAATAACAAACAAACAAACAAACAATCAAACAAAAAGAATGTGTAATCATGAATAAGAAAGTTGATAGTAACTTCTACTCATTTTACTTTGGTTTTAAAAAATTTGATCTTACACCCTTACACAAATTATAGAGAGAATGTCTAGACAGATCCAAGCTCTCATTCCTATTGTTATGGTCACTAATCTCATTTCTTTGACCTTATTTTTTCTGTAACCTTTACCTCTTAGCAGTCTGTACCACTTATTCTAATTTTATTAGCAATGATCATGAGGATATCTACTTCAAAGGTGCTGTAAGCGGTATTTGTTGGACGGTTATATCATTTAAGTATTCCCTTTTCAGTGATGGAGAATTTTTTCTTTGTATTTTAAAATTGATATGACTTTGGCATAGTTGAAAAATTAGCCAGGTAAGTCATTTATCATCATGGCTATTTACCATATGTGTGTACAGAGGTCTGCATTCAGATTAGAAGACAAAAAGTTTGGGTTCTACAAAACAATGATTTTATTTTAAAAATTAGTTGAAAAAAATAATGCTAGTATTTTTGAGTTTTCTAAAAGCTTTTACTGATAAAATTATTATTATTTCTAATTTCAACATATGGTATCTTTGGCTAACTTTGACTCTTTTCTTGCCTGTTAGAACAATAACTAAGTTATTAATATTAATATGTAAGTTCCCTATTTAATGAAATAGGTTATGAAATTGATTTGTACACACCAAATGTCAAATATCAGCACTTAAATGTCTTTTTAATCTTTACCTTTAGGCACTGAAAAATGTTTCACTTTGTGAATGAAACTCAAACATTTTTCATTTCGAATGTTTTTTGATCTTTGGGTTATTCTTTGTGGGCAGTACCTTTAATTGCATATCCTAAAGTTTTTATTTCAAAATATTGCAATTTTGAGAGGCAAAGTCATACAGCATTCAATAAGGAGAAAGGTGGGACTTGCCAAATCTCTTATAAAGCCACACAGGTATCATCAGAGAATCCTTCCAGACCATGCCCCAGGCAGGTCCAATCCCCTCCACATGGTTTCTGCAGATTTATAAAGGTGTGTGGTGGGTGCGGAAAAGGTTGTATGCTCAAGGTCATCCCATAGAAGGATTTCTGCTCATTCTAGGAAGGTTCTGTTCTACAAAGCACCAACCCACAGGGGAAACAAGCCTCTTCATCAGTGTCCACAAAACATTCATTTAAACCAGTTATTCCCAATAGCATTAAACTTAGATGATTTGAGGACAGCAAGACAAGGAGCGTCTATATCACATCAATACAAATGACTTTACGTTGGAACCTTGCTATTAGTGTATCTCTCAGGAATTTTATTTGGCCCAAACTTCATAGCATTCCACTGGGCTCCCCTTTCCTCTTCCCTCTTGTCATCCTATCTAATGTCCTCTTTCTCTTTTGCCAGGAGGAAAACAAATCTCATTTTCATACTATAAAGGAAATCTCATTTTCCTACACTTTACAAAGCCCCATTATTGCTTTGTTTGCTTTGGCTTTCACCTCTGCAAAAGTATTGTTTTCTATAGCTTGATAAGGCATTTTTCCAGACAAAGAAAGTTTCATCTCTATTGGAAATTCTTGTGCCAACTGTTAAGGTAGCCCCTTATTTATTTATTTTTTACTTTGTTACTAAGAGATGGTTTAAAAAAACTGGGATTTGTGCTAAGTGCTCTGTCCAGTGGTCCCTACTTTTGCTTCTCACTCAGTCATGTTGTTATTCTTTAAAATATTAACCTTTTAAAAAGTAGAAGTGTTCTGTAATTACAGATAATGATAATAACATATGGAATCAATTTCTTTGAGTTACAAGTGGCCAAGATTAACCTAAAAAGTGTTTCTGAAACATTTTACCACATAGAAGTACTTGGTTTGGGGGTTTAATAGGTGAATGAGTACAGATATATGTCTTTGATTATCATGTACACCAGTGAAGCCAAAGTACTAATATTTTTATTCCCCTCAGTAAGTTAAACTTTCTTTCTTAGATTCCCTCATGTAACAAACATTATTGAGCACTCTTTGTACTATTATCAGGCCTGTGCATGGCACTGGAAAAATAAAATGAGTCCTGTTGTCCCTTCTCAATGGATTTCCCAACTTTATCAACAGGAGAGACAGGGATGGCCAGTGATAATTCTCTGATTGAAATATGCTGCCCTGAATAAAATGGGGGTTCAAAAGATGGAGCTCTTAACTGTCTGGGCACTCCAGGTTCCCCAAAGCAGGTGATGTCAGCTGGATATTAAAGGATGTGTTATTGTAAATGGGACAAATGGAAAGACATTTTCATGCAGCGAAATCACTGTGAGCAAAGGTCTGAGGGTAGGACACAGCCCCGCAGCATCAGGGCCTATCAGGTCATTCAGTTTGCTTAAAGAGGAAAGTATGTATGAGGCCAGAGCAGAGGATCAGGTTACAGAGACAGGAGGGAATGAGATCAGGAAAGGCTTTATGATTTAAACTAAGGACCGTGAATGACAGCACAAAACTTATGGAGAATCTTGGAAGGGTTTTGAGCAAAGGAATGGCATCAGATTTGTATTTTAGGAAGATCACTCTGGAAGCAATGGACTCGTTGAGATATGTGTGTGGTGTGGGAGTGGCATTAGTGGGAGGTTAGGTAGGTAGAGATCATTAGAGTAATCTAGATGAAAAATAAGAAGGCTGCACTAAAGTAGTTGGAGTGGGAATGGAGAAGAAGTAGTGAATGGGGTGGTTGATTCAATATGAATTAGGGACCAAGTGGAAAGCGATAAATGATGGGAAAGCAGGACTTTAAAATTACTCCTTCATTACCTACGACTTGTATAAAGCTGTTTTTAATGTTCATGAGAGGATGTTTTTGTTGTTTTGACAAATTGTACAATCTAAACCAAGAATTTTGTATTTGGTAGTTTTAATAAGCAATTATTTGCATCCAATGTGTAATTTTATATATATTAGCAGTGTGATATAAAGAGGAAAACTAGGTTTACAAATGTGTCACAGTAGTTCTTATATTATTCTTTCTTTATTACGTATTTTTCAAAAGCAGTCGTCATGATTTTTAAATTTCAATTTATTTTTTTCATAGATCTTAAAATGTTGCAGAGTTCACAGTAGGCATTCAATTTTTTTTTTAACATCTTTGTTGGAGTATAATTGCTTTACATTGCTGTGTTACTTGCTGCTGTATAACAAAGTGAATCAGCTATACATATACATATATCCCCATATCCCCTCCCTCTTGCATTTCCCTCCCACCCTCCCTATCCCACCCCTCTAGGTGGTCACAAAGCACCGAGCTGATCTCTCTGTGCTATGTGGCTGCTTCCCACTAGCTATCTATTTTGCATTTGGTAGTGTGTATATGTCCATGCCACTCTCTCACTTTGTCCCAGCTTACCCTTCCCCCTCCCTCTGTCCTCAAGTCCATTCTCTAGTAGGTCTGCATCTTTATTCCTGTCCTGTCCCTAGGTTCTTCATAACCACTTTTTTTTTTTTTTTTTAGATTCCATATATATGTGTTAGCATTCGGTATTTGTTTTTCTCTTTCTGACTTACTTCACTCTGTATGACAGACTCTAGGTCCATCCACCTCACTACAAATAACACAATTTCGTTTCTCTTTATGGCTGAGTAATATTCCATTGTATATATGTGACTTACAGGTAGGAACAATATCATGTAACTTACCCATAGTAGCCCCTCTGTTGTTTTGTATCATTCATTTGTTCACTCACAAATATTTATTAATACTATATGCTAATTATATTATATGGTGCTCTATGGTGCTCTAGGGAATACAGCACTAAATTTTAAAAAAGACAAAAATCTTTGCTTTTGTGGAGCTCATCTTCTGGTAGGAAATTAGGGAGATTTTTTTTTTTCAGAATTATATAGGAAAAGACACATTAACACTGAATAAATGTTATCATTTTATTTCATTAGTCAGTAGGCAAAACGCTATTCATTAAGAGGAAAGTCTGGTTTGTATCTTTTAATTACCAAGGAATGTGCAACCACTCTCTAAACTCCCTAAAATTAAAAAATAGCAGCTCTAATCCTTTTGATTTTTGACTAAAATGGATGTCAACTATAAAGGTATACGTTTTCATCTTTTCTCTTCTTTCTATTTAGACTGTATTTGAAAGCTGAATATAAGGAAGCTCAAAATAGATGAGTCTTAAAATATTTTAGGCATCATTAGTGCTTCTAGTAATATTTTTATAATATCTTGTATTCTTCTTATAAATAATCATCCAGCCCTGTATTTAGCCAAAGTATTCTGACTTAACTGTTATTGACAAATGTAAAACATGCTTATGAAAAGCTTAAGAGTCTTCTCCAATAGTAGAAGTATAACTTCTACAGTCTATGGCCCACAGAATTAATGTAATCTCTTGACAGGCCATGTGGGTAGAGCATGTGAAAGAGGTCATGGATTGTGATGTTTAGAAAGCTTTGGATTTCATTCTATGGGAAAATATCTTTATCAATAGAAGAAAACAGTGCCTATTATTATAATATGCACACTTGTTAAAGGTTTTTACACAAGTGGTAGAGGTGAATTTGGCATGAGGTTAATCTGAGATATTGCTGAGAGAATTATTATTTTATCTTTAAGTGCTTGTTCCAGTTAATATATTTATTGATGGATGGATGTCTTATTAGTTTCGGGGGAACCTGAATTCTAATTTTGTTTTTACCATATGTGACTTAGAAGCCCCCCTTTCCTCTCTGGGCTTGTATTTCCTCATCCAAAATAAAATGATCAGACCAAATGATGTCTAAATTCTTTGAAGTAGGTTCTTACATTCACACTTAAACAAACTTTTTTTTGGTAACCCTTCTGCTTAATTTTCAAAATGATTTTCTCAATATTGCATTCCTGATAATAGGTGGGTTTACCTTTTCTCTTCCACAAGGGATGGATTTATATGTATAAAAAATATGTAAATATAATTATTGAATTTTCCTTTATAATGCTGAGAGTTAGGAGAAAAACTAACTGGCAGGCTATAGGAAAGAGAAGCTAACTAGTATTTCAAGAGGTGATTACTTTTTAGAAAACTAAAATCAATTCTGCTTAACACAAATTTGTCTAAAATGATGATAATGTTGAATATCTATATTCTAATTAGGATTCTAAGACTGTTACTGTTTTGAACAGTATGACCACTAGATATACTTTCAAACATAAACCTACTTATAGAATATTCCCACTTAGCTGTGGTTCCGAGTATTTGCAAAATGTCATAAATACTCAGAGAAGAGTGTGCCCTATTTACATAAGGAGGTGATACACGATTAACTTTTATTTCAGGAGTAAAAATTCCTTTGACAGTTAGCCCAGACACACACTATTTTCCATTAAGTGACTGTCTAGAGAACCATGAAAAGTGGACATGGGACACTTTATGTTCCATGGGAATTCTCCAAGAAGAGCCAAGGAAGTACCTGGAGGTCAGTTTATTATTCTGCGGTGGAAACATATTCATTTGAAACACAGGTGAAGTTCAATTGGCATTTTTATTTCCCCAATACTGATTTATTTATTTTTTCCTTGAGAATATATATTTTTAATATGGTGGTGTATTGACGCGCTTCTATAGAAGCTGAATTTGTGAAATCACCATCTTGCCTATTATGGTAACATAGTGTTTGATTGTCTTGGTAAACTTACTAAGTTATTCTCTTTTCTAATTAAATTGTTGAGGTCCAAGAAATCTTCTCAGGGGCTATTCAAATGACTGGCTACGTTTCTCCAGGCATGTGGCACTCTTCCATTGAATTCTCATTTTCTTAGTATGTGGTATGATTTTAGAAGACTCCAGATAAACCCAACTACCCATCAGTACTTCTCTGACGGTGTTATGGACTATGAAATCCCATCATTAGGAATTTTGTTCTCTAAATGAAGGTGCTACTGGAAATATATCTTGTCAGTTTGGAAAATATAGTATTTTTTCCTCTGAAAGAGAAAGATCCAGATTCAGTGTTATAATATAGTTATTAGGGAAAGAAAAATGTTAAAATGGTGGTGATATTCTTAAATGACTATAGCTGTTATCTGAATATAAATATGATTTAATCTGATTGATAGTATGCTCAGCAACATGCTAGTGCCATGAAGAGGTATGGAGCCACAATAGCAGCATGGTCTTTATTTACAAGGAAATTTTGCTCTGCATGGAAGGATAAAACATGGATGTTTACACAGATAACTAACAAAGTAAGCATTAAATAGTAATGTGTTTAGAACTCACCACATGCTATGAGCTGTGCTAAACATCTTTCATGGGTCATCTCATTAAGTAACCAAGAGTCCTGTGAAGTGGAACTACTGACAACTCCAGTTTGCAGATGAGAAAACAGAGACATAGAAAGCTTAAGGAACATCTCCAAAGTCATGGAGCCCACACATATCGGTGAGAGTAAAACTCCAGGAGGTCTGACTACAATCTGTGCTCTTAACCTCCCCATGAACCTGAACCCATGAAGGAGTATGGTGCAGACAAGAATTGTTATAGAAGTTCAGAGGAAGCAGCGATGGTTAAGGAAGGCATCGCAGAGGAAAGAGAATTCAGCTGTGCTCAGAAATGTGTCTTATATTAGTCAGCCTGGGCTGCCATAACAAAATACCATTTATTGAGTGACTTAAACAACAGGCATTTATTTCTCACAGTTCTGGAGTCTGGGAAGGCCAAGATCAAGGTGCTGGCAGGTTTGGTCCCTGGTGAAAGCCCTCTTCCTAGCTTGTAGACAGCTACCTTTTCACAGGGAAGGGGAGAGACAGACAGCGCAGGGCTCTTCCTCTTCTTATGAGGGCAACAATCTCATCATGGGGGTCTACCCTTATAAGCTCATCTAAATCCTAGTTACCTTCCAAGGCCCCATCTAATATATCCAAAGAGCATCATATTGGGGATTAGGGCTTCAACATATGAATTTTAGCATTCAGTTTGTCTTGAATAGAGGCATTACTGTAAGATAAAGGTTGATAAAGGAGAATCATGGTCACATTGATTTTAACAGTTTATTTATAAGGCCACTAGGTGTCCTTCTCTTTACGGATATTTGGCCTGCCTCCAGTGTAACTTTTTCACCAAGGAAAATAGTAAAACTACAGCACAGCAGCCTTAGGAAAGTGATGGCAATGACAAAAACAACAAAAATAAGAACATCCTTATCTTAATATAGGCACTGTGCTAAGTGCTTCGCATAAAACGTTTTTTGAACCTTCATTTCCATTTCTAGTAATAGGATGAACTGGCTGATGGAAAAAAATATCAGCCACGTATTCATACACCCCAAACACACATCTTAAAAAGCAAAAGCAAAAACTTGATCTTGTGAAAAAATAAGAGAAATCTTCAGAGATCAGAAGGAGTGAGAAAGTTGGCATCCAGAGAGGTCTGCCACTTCTTGGTGACCCTCTAACTTCAATTAGCCACATATGTGAAGGTCAGGGGGACAGAACTTGGGCTCTAGCAAGGTGGAGTTGGATGGGAAATGTCCCCCCAAACCTGTGGCCCCTAAGTGGCTACTTTCTCACTAAGTTTAGGGAAAAAAGGCAAAAAAAAAAAAAACCCCTGTCTGTCCAAATAGAGAAGTATGTCTGTTTGTCATTCTAAACCTTGTTTCTAGATGAGGGAAGAAAGAAAAGTTTCACACTCATTTGGGGCTGGGATTTACACTGCCGTCTGGGTGGCCTGAAAATCATCAATTCAAAAATATAGCTAAGCAGAGCGCAGACAGCAGAAGCAAGAAGAACTACAGTCCTGCAGCCTGTGGAACAAAAACCACATTCACAGAAAGATAGACAAGATGAAAAGGCAGAGGGCTATGTACCAGATGAAGGAACAAGATAAAAACCCCAGAAAAACAACTAAATGAAGTGGAGATAGGCAACCTTCCAGAAAAAGAATTCAGAATAATGATAGTGAAGATGATCCAGGACCTCAGAAAAAGAATGGAGGCAAAGATCGAGAGGATGCAAGAAATGTTTCACAAAGACCTAGAAGAATTAAAGAACAAACAAACGGAGATGAACAATACAATAATTGAAATGAAAACTACACTAGAAGGAATCAGTAGCAGAATAACTGAGGCAGAAGAATGGATAAGTGGCCTGGAAGACAGAATGGTGGAATTCACTGCCGTGGAACAGAATAAAGAAAAAAGAATGAAAAGAAATGAAGACAGCTTAAGAGACCTCTGGGACAACATTAAACACACCAACATTCACATTATAGGGGCTCCAGAAGGAGAAGACAGCAAGAAAGGACCCGAGAAAATATTTGAAGAGATTATAGTTGAAAACTTCCCTAACATGGGAAAGGAAATAGCCACCCAAGTCCAGGAAGCGCAGAGAGTCCCAGGCAGGATAAACCCAAGGAGAAACATGCCAAGACAAATAGTAATCAAACTAACAAAAATTAAAGACAAAGAAAAATTATTAAAAGCAACAAGGGAAAAATGACAAATAACATACAAGGGAACTCCCATAAGGTTAACAGCTGATTTCTCAGTAGAAACTCTACAAGCCAGAAGGGAGTGACATGATATACTTAAAGTGATGAAAGGGAAGAACCTACAACCAGGATTACTCTACCTGGCAAGGATCTCATTCAGATTCGATGCAGAAATCAAAAGCTTTACAGACAAGCAAAACCTAAGAGAATTCAGCACCACCAAACCAGCTCTACAACAAATGCTAAAGGAACTTCTCTAAGTGGGAAACACAAGAGAAGAAAAGGACCTACAAAAACAAACCCAAAACAATTAAGAAAATGGTCATAGGAACATACATATCGATAATTACCTTAAACGTGAATGGATTAAATGCTCCAACCAAAAGATACAGGCTTGCTGAATGGATACAAAAACAAGACCCATATAAATGCTGTCTACAAGAGACCCACTTCAGACCTAGGGACACATACAGACTGAAAGTGAGGGGATGGAAAAAGATATTCCATGCAAATGGAAATCAAAAGAAAGCTGGAGTAGCTATACTCATATCAGATAAAATAGACTTTAAAATAAAGACTGTTACAAGAGACAAGGAAGGACACTACATAATGATCAAGGGATCAATCCAAGAAGAAGATGTAACAATTCTAAATATATATGCACCCAACATAGGAGCACCTCAATACATAAGGCAAGTGCTAACAGCTATAAAAGAGGAAATTGACAGTAACGCAATAATAGTGGGGGACTTTAACACCTCACTTACACCGATGGACAGATCATCCAAAATGAAAATAAATAAGGAAACAGAAGCTTTAAATGACACAATAGAACAGATAGATTTAATTGATATTTATAGGACATTCCACCCAAAAACAGCAGAGTACACTTTCTTCTCAAGTGTGCATGGAACATTCTCCAGGATAGATCACATCTTGGGTCACAAATCAAGCCTCAGTAAGTTTAAGAAAATTGAAATCATATCAAGCATCTTTTCTGACCACAACGCTATGAGATTAGAAATGAATTACAGGGAAAAAAATGTAAAAAACACAAACACATGGAGGCTAAACAATACGTTACTAAATAACCAAGAGATCACTGAAGAAATCAAAGAGGAAATCAAAAAATACCTAGAGACAAATGACAGTGAAAACATGACGATCCAAAACCTATGGGATGCAGTAAAAGCAGTTCTAAGAGGGAAGTTTATAGCTATACAAGCCTACCTTAAGAAACAAGAAAAATCTCAAATAAACAATCTAACCTTACACCTAAAAGAACTAGAGAAAGAAGAACAAACAAAACCCAAAGTTAGCAGAAGGAAAGAAATCATAAAGATGAGAGCAGAAATAAATGAAATAGAAACAAAGAAAACAATAGCAAAGATTAATAAAACTAAAAGCTGGTTCTTTGAGAAGATAAAGAAAATTGATAAACCATTAGCCAGACTCATCAAGAAAAAGAGGGAGAGGACTCAAATCAATAAAATTAGAAATGAGGGCTTCCCTGGTGGCACAGTGGTTGAGAATCTGCCTGCTAATGCAGGGGACACGGGTTCGAGCCCTGGTCTGGGAAGATCCCACATGCCGCGGAGCAACTAGGCCCGTGAGCCACAACTACTGAGCCTGCGCGTCTGGAGCGTGTGCTCCCAAGAGAGGCCGCGATAGTGAGAGGCTCACGCACCGCGATGAAGAGTGGCCCCCACTTGCCACAACTAGAGAAAGCCCTCGCACAGAAACGAAGACCCAACACAGCCAAAAATAAATAAATAAATAAATTAATTAAAAAAAACAAAACAAAACACTTTAAAAAAAATAAAATTAGAAATGAAAAAGGAGAAGTTACAACAGACACCGCAGAAATACAAAGCATACTAAGCGACTACTACAAGCAACTCTATGCCAATAAACTGGACAGCCTTGAAGAAATGGACAAATTCTTAGAAAGGTATAACCTTTCAAGACTGAACCAGGAAGAAACAGAAAATATGAACAGACCAATCACAAGTAATGAAATTGAAACTGTGATTAAAAATCTTCCAACAAACAAAAGTCCAGGACCAGATGGCTTCACAGGTGAATTCTATCAAACATTTAGAGAAGAGCTAACACCCATCCTTCTCAAACTCTTCCAACAAATTACAGAGGAAAGAACACTCCCAAACTCATTCTATGAGACCACCATCACCCTGATACCAAAACCAGACAAAGATACTACAAAAAAAGAAAAATTAAAGACCAATATCACTTTTGAATATAGATGCAAAAATCCTCAACAAAATACTAGCACACAGAATCCAACAACACATTAAAAGGATCATACACCATGATCACGTGGGATTTATCCCAGGGATGCAAGGATTCTTCAATATATGCAAATCAATCAGTGTGATACACCATATTAACAAATTGAAGAATAAAAACCATATGATCATCTCAATAGATGCAGAAAAAGCTTTTGACAAAATTCAACACCCATTTATGATAAAACCTCTCCAGAAAGTGGGCATAGAGGGAACCTACCTCAACATAATAAAGGCCATATACAACAAACCCACAGCAAACGTCATTCTCAATGGTGAAAAACTGAAAGCATTTCCTCCAAGATCAGGAACAAGACAAGGATGTCCACTCTCACCACTGTTTTTCAACATGGTTTTGGAAGTCCTAGCCACGTCAATCAGAGAAGAAAAAGAAATGAAAGGAATACAAATTGTAAAAGAAGAAGTTAAACTGTCACTGTTTGCAGATGACATGATACTATACATAGAGAATCCTAAAAATGCCACCAGAAGACTGCTAGAGCTAATCAATGAATTTGGTAAAGTTGCAGGATACAAAATTAATGCATGGAAATCTCTTTAATTCCTATACACTAACAACGAAAGATCAGAAAGAGAAATTATGGAAACACTCCCATTTACCATTGCAACAACAACAACAAAATACCTAGGAATAAACCTACATAGGGAGACAAAAGATCTGTATGCAGAAAACTATAAGACACTGATGAAAGAAATTAAAGATGATACCAACAGATGGAGAGATATACCATGTTCTTGGATTGGAAGAATAAATACTGTGATAATGACTATACTACTCAAAGCAATCTGCAGATTCAATGCAATCCCTATCAAATTGCCAATGGCATTTTTTGCGGAACTAGAACAAAAAATCTTAAAATTTGTATGGAGACACGAAAGACCCCGAATAGCCAAAGCAGTCTTGAGGGAAAAAAACGGAGCTGGAGGAAGCAGACTCCCTGACTTCAGACTATACTACAAAGCTACAGTAATCAAGACAATATGGTACTGGCACAAAAACAGAAACATAGATCAATGGAACAAGATAGAAAGCCCAGAGGTAAACCCATGCACCTATGGTCAACTAATCTATGACAAAGGAGGCAAGGATATACAATGGAGAAAAGACAGTCTCTTCAATAAGTGGTGCTGGGAAAACTGGACAGCTACATGTAAAGGAATGAAATTAGAACACTCCTTAACACCATACACAAAAATAACTAAAATGGATTCGAGACCTAAATGTAAGACCGGACACTATAAAACTCTTAGAGGAAAACATAGGGAGAACACTCTTTGACATAAATCACAGCAAGATCTTTTTTGATCCACCTCCTAGAGTAATGGAAATAAAAACAAAAATAAACAGATGGGACCTAATGAAACTTCAAATCTTTTGCACAGCAAAGGAAACCATAAACCAGACAAAAAGACAACCCTCAGAATGGGAGAAAATATTTGCAAACAAATCAACGGACAAAGGATTAATCTCCAAAATATATAAACAGCTCATGCAGCTCAATATTGAGGAAATAAACAACCCAATCCAAAAATGGGCAGAAGACCTAAATAGACGTTTCTCCAAAGAATACATACAGATGGCCAAGAAGCACATGAAAAGCTCCTCAATATCACTAATTATTAGAGAAATGCAAATCAAAACTACAATGAGGTATCACCTCACACCAGTTAGAATGGGCATCATCAGATAATCTACAAACAACAAATGCTGGAGAGGGTGTGGAGAAAAGGGAACCCTCTTGCACTGTTGGTGGGAATGTAAATTGACACAGCCACTATGGAGATCAGTATGGAGGTTCCTTAAAAAACTAAAAATAGAATTACCATATGATCCAGCAATCCCACTACTGTGCATATACCCAGAGAAAACCATAATTCTAAAAGACACATGCACCCCAATGTTCATTGCAGCACTATTTACAATAGTCAGGTCCTGGAAGCAACCTAAATGCTCATCGACAGATGAATGGATAAAGAAGAAGTGGTACATATATACAATGGAATATTACTCAGCCATAAAAAGGAAAGAAATTGAGTCATCTGTCGAGACGTGGATGGATCTAGAGACTGTCATACAGAGTGAAGTAAGTCAGAAAGAGAAAAACAAATATTGTATATTAACGCATGTGTGTGGAACCTAGAAAAATGGTACAGATGAGCCGGTTTGCAGCGCAGAAGTTGAGACACAGATGTAGAGAACAAACGTATGGACACCAAGGGGGGAAAACCGCGGAGGGGTTGGGATGGTCATGTGCTGAATTGGGAGATTGGGATTGACATGTATACACTGATGTGTATAAAATTGATGACCAGAAAGAACCTGCTGTATAAAAAAAATATATATATATATATATATATATATATATATATATATATATATATAGCTAAGTTGTCCTGGGTTGGTCCCCAGGCACATGGCAGAAGCAGACACAAACCTGCTCTGGAGGAATGTAGCTTAATTTTTAAAATGATTACAAAATGTGTTAATTATGAAAAAATTCAAACTTACAAATATTGAAAGAGTAGTACAATGAATACTCATATATCCACCACTTAGATTCAACAGTTGTCAGCATTTTGCCAAATTTGGTTTATATCTGTTTTTTTTCCTCTCTGTTTCTAGTTTTCCATTTTCTGTCTCATTGTTGAAACATTTGAATGTAAGTTGCAGATATTATAATGCCTTACCCATTACAAACATTTTACATTTACATTATAAACATTTTAGCATACATCCCCCCAAAACACTTACTTAATACCACACTACTATCTTCATCACTTCTAGGATAATAATAGTTCCTTAATATTATCTCATGCCTAGTGTATATTTGAATTTCCATGAATGATGCTAAATCGTCTTTATCATTGTTCTTTTCCTAGGGTTCTATCATAGTTCACACACATATTATACACATATATTGTATATATATAATATATGCATGGGTTAATTGAAAGTAAGTTCTAAATGCATATTAGGTAAAGTTTAAACTTCTTTTGGAAAAAAATTATTTCTATTATGTATTTCATATTACATTTCTTTAGGAGGTACAAGAAGTTAAGATACTGCTCTTAGTGAGGCTAAGGTTGATCTCTTGGTTAAGGTGGTGATTACCAGATCTCCTTGTAAATGTACTTATTTTTTTTTCTTTGCCATTAGCAAATTATCCTTAGGGTGATACTTTGCTCCAGGTTGAATACCTTGATTACAAATGACTTTTCACCTATTAGTGTCAGCATTCTAACATGATACTAGCTGAATCAATTACTTTCTTTTTTTTTTTTAATTAATTTTGTAAGTGAAATAGGGAGCATTTTCTTTTTTCAAATTTTATTTATTTATTTATTTTATTTATGGCTGTGTTGGGTCTTCGTTTCTGTGCGAGGGCTTTCTCTAGTTGTGGCAAGCAGGGGCCACTCTTCATCGCGGTGCGCGGGCCTCTCACTACCGTGGCCTCTCTTGTTGCGGAGCACAGGCTCCAGACGCGCAGGCTCAGTAATTGCGGCTCACGGGCCCAGTTGCTCCGCGGCATGTGGGATCTTCCCAGACCAGGGCTCGAACCCGTGTGCCCTGCATTGGCAGGCAGATTCTCAACCACTGCGCCACCAGGGAAGCCGTGACTCAATTACTTTGAGAGTTGATATTCTCTAGCTGATATTTAACATTTATTCACTGATGTTCTTCTGTAATGCTGACTTTTCCTTTATCAACTGGGAATGAACTACCATTCCTGCTAAAATGTAATGATTTTTTTTTCTCTTCAATTGCCGATTCTTAGAGAAATGTATTGCCATAACCATCACCTCCAATAAGGACAAATAAATAAATCTCTCCTCCTCCCTTTTTTTTTTTCTCTCTGGAGCATCACTATGGACTTATTTTTAAAAATTTATTCCATGAGCTATAATAAATTACAGTTATTGTTCGTTTGAAGGCCACATTGTCCTAAGCTTTCTCTTCTGTCTTGTTGACATGACCTCATTTGTTTTTGAGAGTTTCCTCTCTGTATAGCACAAGATGTCCTAGGCTATACTTGCACTTTCCCTGCAGACCTGGAATTAGGCATTTCTCCAGGAAGCCCAGAGTAATGTCCTTTAAAGACAGACAATTCTTTTCGATAACTTTACCAGTAACATGGACTCACAATAGAAAAAAAATGACAAAATATATGATGAGATAAGTATAACTGGAGACAGCAGAGAAAATGAATTCTAGAATCAGACTTTCAAATAATATGAATATTATGAATATCATATTCAGAGAAACAAATATGTTTACTATATTAATAGAAATAAAAGAGGGGATTGATGGTTTAGCAAAGGAACAAGAAAAATAAGACTATCAAAAATAACCTGATAGGGGCTTCCCTGGTGGTGCAGTGGTTGAGAATCTGCCTGCCAATGCAGGGGACACGGGTTCGAGCCCTGGTCTGGGAAGATCCCACATGCCGCGGAGCGACTAGGCCCGTGAGCCACAATTCCTGAGCCTGCGTGTCTGGAGCCTGTGCTCCGCAACAAGAGAGGCCGCGATAGTGAGAGGCCTGCGCACCGTGATGAAGAGTGGCCCCCACTTGCCGGAACTAGAGAAAGCCCTCGCACAGAAACAAAGACCCAACACAGCCATAAAAAAAAACAAAACAAAAAAAAAAAAACCAATAACCTGACAGATTTGAAAAAGAATTAAATAGAACTTCTTGGAATAAAAACATATGTATTTGTATTTAGAAGTACAATAGATAGTTTCAATAGTAGATTAGACACAGGTAAGAGAATTAGTGAACTAAATTATCTGCAGAATTATGCAGAATACAGTACAGGTGTTAAAGAAGGAGAAAAGTTTCAGATATAGAAGATTGAGTAAAAAGGCATAATATACATTTCATCAGGCTGCTTGAAGATGAGATTAGAGAAAATAGAAGAAAGGCAATAGTCAAAGACATAATGGGTAAGAAGTTTCTGGAAATATTCAAGACATGAATCTTTACATTCAGGAAATCCAAAAAAAGAGAAGTTCATACCTAGACACATTGTAGTGAAACTTCACAATACCAAGGACAAACAGAAAAATCTTAGGAGCAACCGGACAGAAAATACAGATTATCTACAAAGGAACAAAATTCAACTGACAGCTAACTTCTGAATAGAAACAACGGAAACCAGAAGTTAGTGAAATGATATCATCGGTTTCTAAGAGACAGTAACTCTCAACATAGAATCATATACCTTGTAACATTACTTTTCAAAACCATGGGCAAAACAAAAATATTCTCAGGCCACAAAAACTGAGAAATATCTACTGACCTATATTTAATCATCACCAAATGAAATTTTAATGAATATAATTTAGGAAAAAGGAAAAAGAACCTAGAAGTGAGGTCAGGGATGCAGAAAGGAATTATCAGAGAAAATGATCAACATATGTGTAAATGTAAACAATCATGGGTTGCATAAAATAGTAATGAAGTCTAATTTGTAAAGCTATAAACAAGGACTAAAATACTAGGCAAAAGTAGCATATAGATCTGAGGAATAGTGACTGAAATTAAAGCATCTATTATCTTTGTATTCTTTTGATTAAAATTACATTATGTTGATTATTATGCTGTAATTTCTAAGGTAATCATGAAAATAATAGAAACAAGTATACAGGGAAAAATGGACAGAGTGGATCTACAGGGACAGCAGACATCCCGCTAAGGAGCTTGAGGAGATTTCAGTCCTTGCCTGTGCAAGAACATATTCTTTAAAAGTATGTATATTAGAAGCTCTGAGGTTTAGAAACTTTATCTTATGCCTTATAAATATATATATATACCTTATAAATATATATATACACATACATAAAAAATAAAATTATCTGTAATTTCTTTATTTAGAGATTGTCAATATTCTGATTTACCCTCTTCAGGCCTTTTGCTATTTTATCTATTATATAACTTACAATATATAAACATATTAATCTATTTTTATATGCTATATGTTATATAATCTATTATGTAGATATCTACCACCTACACATCTACCTACCTACATACCTTTTATCTAAATTCCCATTGATTGTATAATTCAGCCTTTAAGATGCAGTTAATATTGGATTGGTTTCCGTGCCTTATGCAAAGTTCATTGACTTCTCCAAGGTGTTTGAATCTTAGACACATATGCATCTCTGATGATTTTCTTATGACAAATATCTTAATATGGAATTATTTAATAAAAGTTTAGGAATGTTTTTAAGGCTTCTGTTTCACATTGCCAGTTTACTATGAATGTTGTAACAGTTCATATCTCAAACAGAGTATATGGGAATATACATTTCACTTACGAACACTGGGTGCTGTTATACAAAAACATATTTTTTTTCACATCATATTTTTCTTTTTTTAAATAATTAATTAATTAATTTTTAATTTTGGCCGTGTTAGGTCTTCGTTTCTGTGCGAGGGCTTTCTGTAGTTGGCGGCAAGCGGGGGCTACTCTTTATCGCGGTGCGCGGGCCTCTCACTATCGCGACCCCTCTTGTTGTGGAGCACAGGCTCCAGACGCGCAGGCTCTGTAGTTGTGGTTCATGGGCCTAGTTGCTCCGTGGCATGTGGGATCTTCCCAGACCAGAGCTCGAACCCGTGTCCCCTGCATTGGCAGGCAGATTCTCAACCACTGCGCCACCAGGGAAGCCCCATATCATATTTTTCTAAGTAAATATTTTTACTGATTTATTTTCTCTCCTAAATTATATACTGACTTAGAGGGAAAACAGGCTGAGAAAGGAAAAAATGTTTGTTGGTATTTTGTATATCTGGACTTTTCTAAGGGGAAAAATAAAATAATTAAATGTCTGCATAGCCAAAAATATTCAACCTGAAAATAAAGCCTTTTTTTGGAGCAGTGTTGTGACAGTGCCTATGATTTACTTTGGAAGTGTGCCCATAACTCCCATTAGTAGTAATGAAAGTTAATGACATGCCTTATGGGATCAGACAATGGTCTTTAATATTTGTAGCTACTTGCTGGGGTAGAAGCTATTCTGTATTGTCAGTGGGTGACAGTTTGTAATTACAAATTGCACAAACACTATACACGGTATGTATTTTGCCAACAAGGATTCACTTGGCATCTAAAAAAATGCTTCTTTTCAGTGCCTAAGAAAAACAAAATCTGTGCCTTTTAAAGTAACACAGTTTGGAGAATAACTAAACACATTAAATATAATTTATCAGTTTTATATTTAATGAAGAAGTGTGTGTTTTCAGATTTTTTTTTTTAAGTTTTAAGTAATCACTTACTAACATTATTCCCCAAATAATGAGTTAGAGTGCACTTTCAATTTTAAAAAAAGTCTGTACTTATCCTGAGCTTGAAGGTCACTTACATTTTGGGCCAATATATGTATATATAGTTCCCTCAGTTTAGCTAATAACATAAGGATTTAAAGAGAGTTTGCTCAAATAAACCTTTGAAATAACTTCAATCTTGGCTTAGGAAATAACTTTGTTACTTGATGGCCCCTGGTTTTATGTTTGGTAAAAGGGATTAAGTAGGGTAAAATGTTTTTAAAGTAAAAAACACAATTTTCAAGAGGCTAGATGGATCTAATTCACTCTCTTCTGCCCTTCTCACTCACTGATTCAGCCACTCCTGGCTTCTCAAACATACCAAATTCCTTTTCACTTCAAGGCTTTCATATGTGCTGCTTTCTTCTTAGTGTGTTTTCTTTTATTCACTCTCCTTTTTATTCTCCAATAATTTACTTGTTTGAGTGAGCCAGTTTAAGAAAGCTACCCCTCCTGTTCTTTCTCCTCATACCCCTCTTTTTCTTCTTCCTTCATAGACGTTACCACAACTTGGGATTCTGTATTCATCTTTCCATTTGCTTATTCAGTCTGTGCCTCCTGCATTAGACGATAAGCTCCACAGTGTCAGAAATCATGTCTAACTTTTTAACTGTTTTCAATGCTTGCCATAGTGCCAGCCACCTAGCAAATGCTCAATAAATACTTTGTTGACTTAATGTAAAATGAATGATCAAACGAATGAATCAGAAATATGTCAATTTGGGGGGTTGATTCTATTCACTTTTTATTGAGCTTTGTTGAAATATGACGTTTTACACCTTTGGGTTTCACATTTTAAAATGGGGTAATAACATTTTTGTTCCACCAGATGGGAGTATGAAGTTGAAAAGAATGCTGAACCTATTATTGCTTATTCTTTTTTACGTACCTAATATCATAAAATTTCATACTTAGTAGTAAAGATTTATTCTTTATCTAAAAGTTCCATATGTTCACATTCATACCATATTTAAAGTTAACTTCATATTCTCCATTTTAAAAACGTTATAAAATTTTACTTTAAAATTAGAAATAGAAATTTATGGCTAAAATGTTCTAAGTTACACTAATTGAATGTTCCAATTTAAATGTTAAATGTTAGTTATTTTTATAAGCTCATTTTTATTAATAAACACTGTTAAAACACTGTAAAGATGGGATGTGTTTACAAAAGACTTTGATATGTGATGATAAGGTTTGCTTTAGAAAAAGTTGGTAGTATTTGAAATAGCAATACTATTTTCTTTCACTTACCAAATGCAAACATCTTGCTCAATTTAAAGTAAAATATTCCATTTTCTTTAGTAAACTTTACGCTTTTTATTGATATGTTAGTACGTTTTATAGCTGTCATAATATAAAGGCTCTATTTGTTTTAGAACATTCAATTAATTTTGTAGCAAATAAAGCTTAGGATTGTATTGGTTTATAAAAGTGGCAATGATATTTAAGTACATTTTAACATACTTTGATTTCGTGATTCCTTTAAGTTTCCTCCTTTATTTTTATGTTTTCCTCTTTTATTTCTTTCTGGAGAAAATTGGTGAATTTCACATAAATGTATTGTTTATTTGCAATATTTGATAATTCTTATATATGCCACTAAAATCTGTTGTTTTCAAATTGGACTATTTTCTTGATGCTTACACGTTTACAGCCATAGTATAAGGCATATACTCTATATTAAGATCCATTAGGGTGGGAACTGTGTTGCAAAGACTAAGACAGTGCTTGGCACTTACTTTGTGCTCAGCGAATATTTATTTCCTTCCTTAATTAATTGATGAAGGGACAAAGTGAACTGATATTTCCTTTAAGTAGCAGGGAAGGATCAGATTGAGTATTCTAGGTTTTCATGAACCCTGTGAAGTGAAATAATTTTAACTAGGAACTAATCTATAATATGTAATGGTAGATTCTGGATTAAAGACCTTAAAGAAATTCTATCCTCTATCAAACTGTCAATATTGATTATATGCATAGAAAGAGTTGTGGTTTTTTTCAAGAAAGCCAATTATCATTGCATATTGAATTTTAAAAAATCGAATAAGTCCAGGGATTCTAAATTCTCAACTAAGTGTAGGTCTGTCACTATAATGATAAATTGGAATTTATGATTCAAAGATATATGGGATTTACATAGGGATAATTTTTTTTCTTAATCTTTATTTGTATTGCTTAGATTTGGAGTGATCTGAGTTTTCTAGGCAACTTCATTGTTTTTATATAGAACTAAATTTGTTGGAACAGACAACTGACTAACTTTTAGGTTAAGGCAACTTTGCAAAAACTACTTTTGGTGAATGGTTTTCAACCTGATCATGATGAATTTTAAGATATTGATGGATTTTCCTCTGCATAATTCTGAATGAATTTAAATGGATAAACTAGATGTTAGAAAAAATACAAATTTTTTTTTCATAATAATATTCTTATCCTACATGATTGATGGGAAGAAAGTAAATACAAAAACACATCTCTGAAACACTAAAATATATTTTTGAAAACCGTTGTCCCTCAAAGACTTTTATTCATATTTCTTGGCATTCATGTTATTGGTTATTTATGTTATTGATTCATTCTGCATATTTTAGTAATGTAGTACAGTTTTTAGTATCCAAAACCAGGGTTTGGGTCCTGATTCAACTCTGTGACTGAGTCAGTTTGAATATGTTTGTAAATTGAGTACAACAGTATCTACTTTCAGGGTTTTAATGTAGAATGAAACAAGGTATGTCATGTTTAGATCACTGCCTGGTGAGGTACTTGCTTGATAAATGCTAGTTATTGCTATCAATACTTTACAAGCTCTGACAACTTTTCTAGCTTGTTCTTTTATCAAAGAAATGGAGATTGTTGTATATCTTGAGATAAGTATGAAGTTGAGTTGCCTTTTCAATATTAATAACAGGAATGTTTTCTTAGCTTAAGGACCAATTCTCTTGACACTCATATAAGTACAGATTTAAAGGTAAACAAAACTTCCAGAAAAGATTCAGAATCATAAAAAGCATCTTGAATAAAAGAAGGGTCTGGGAAAAATCTCAAGCACTTCAATCTGTATTTCAGCATTAATATGTGATTCTATGTAAATATATTTGGAAGTGGATTTTTAAAAAAAAATTCCATTAAATAGGGAGGACTACTTTTCTAGACATCTGTTTTTAAATAATTTTCAAAACTGACTAGGGAACCTGAGAATTGAAGGCAGTTTCATTTTTTTATAGACATGCCATTAATTAAAACTTCAGAGATCAGTTAATATTATACATATAAGGTTTGAAATCATTATAGTAAGCAATGATTTTTATCAAATTACTTATACCAGTTATCTTGCTTGTAATTTTAGATTGCATGTTTACTGCACAGATACTTCAGTGGCAACATATGTCACATTTGTCTACTCAATGATCACACTTCATTGTGTCTAGACATATTCTGATGGGCTTTACATTCAAATTGACAAGTGAGGCATTTACCAGTCAGTATGTCCTATAGGTTCTATATCTGGCTTACTCAACTGTACTTTTTTAAAAGCAGCAACGTCTGTAGAAAGAACTAGATTAACCTCATTTGAAACCTGGCTCTAATGCTTACTAGCAGTGTGACCTTGGGAAAGTTCCTTAGCATCTCTGAATTTTAGTTTCCTCATCTATAATATTGTGATAATAATTAATACAACAATGATCTTGTTGCAAAAATTAATGAAATTGATATAGGAAAATAGTCACTCTCATACACTATTGGCGACAATATTCATTATTAGAACATATCTGTAGGGCAATTTGACATTACCTATTAAACATTAAAAGGTACAGTCCCTTTGACCCAGTAATACCATTTCTTGGAATATATTCTACAGAAATGCATTGGTACAAATAGACTTAGGTACAAGGATGTTTATTAGAACGTTATTTATAATCTAACTTTGGAAATACTTAAATATCCATTATTAGGGAAAAGTTAAATGAATCATGATAGAGTCATGCACCAAAGAAGGTACTGAGATGAAAAGAACTCTGGAATACAAAAAATAAAAAATATATCACAGGTTGTGAAAAGTATAATATTATTTTTGTAAAAATATGTGTATAAAAATAATATATAATTATATATCTATATTAATTAATGCAATATGTTATTCCTTCATACTATTATAATTACTTTGACGATCACTAAAATGATGTTTATACAATTATTAATAGTGGTTCCTTTCACGAGGAGAGTGCTAGGATATCTGAGTGTTGGAGGCTGCTGAATACATTCATATGTAATGTGTGTATTGAAACACTAAAGATAAAACAGGTAATTACAAAAAGACTTTTTTTTAAATGATGTAATTCCTTCTTTTTACTATTTTAAATCCCCTTGCCATCATTCTAGTTCAGGATTTTCATTATTTCACTAGAGATTCTTACTCAAAGTGGGACAGACAGAATACTCTATAGCGTGTAAATAAGTTCTGTGTAGGACTTGAAGTCTTTTTCAAGCTATGTTTGCCATCTCCCTCCCTTTCAGCTGGGGATGGCTGCTCTAGTGAGGCATAACTCACAGGTGGGGCTTGTGTGCTGTAGGTGATACTACTCACAGATAGGGGGTAAAGATGGCTAAGAAAACTAAAACCCAACGTCCAAGCGGAAGGCGTAGGAAAAAGCCCATAAAGAAGAAGGAGTACACAAAGGATAGGGAAAAGTCTGGAGATGGTAGCATTATTGGAATCTGGGAAAGACCAAATTTTAAGAACGAAAGGAGTGGTCAACCATGTCAAAATCTGTAGGGAAGTCAGATCCATTAGGTACTGAAATGTTTCAAGTATAGAGTGATAATTGTCAACTCTGGTGAGAAAAATTTCAGTGGAGGTTGGGGTGTCGGGGGAAAGTTAGGATCCAGTCCAAAGTAAATTGATGAGTAGGAGGTGAGAACACAGGTATTAGAGACTACTCTTTTTCAAGACATCTGGCTGTGAATGGGAGGGAGGAGGGAGGAATAAAAGGGAAGAGGCTCTTTGATGTACTCAATTTTACCAATTTTTGAAGGGTAATATAAGTAATCATTTTTGGTAGACATTCCAACTTCAAATGATTAACTGGAAATCAAATCAGTTCTATTGCTTAGGTATGTATTTTGTAACTAGCTTTTCTTGGAAGGTGACCAAAGAAGTTATATTGTTCTAATTTTGACATTTTTCTTGACACTTTGCTGAGATTTTTGATGGTCAAAGGGAGCGTTTAGTAACTTATAAATTTCCCAGTTTAAATTTATTGCATTCATGTTTCATGATGTAAGTTTTGGAGTGTTCCTCTCCTCTCTTTCCATGACTTAAACAAAACTCCCTATGTGCTTTGACACTCTCCTCAGTGTTTAATTCGTAAAATTTTGGCTTTGCTTATGGCTTGCTTTCTGTCAAACTCTATGCCTTTTCCCATCCCAGAGTACTAGGCTAGAAGTAGAAGCAGGCAAGATGGTACAGCAGGAGGATGTGGGAGGAGGAAGGAAGGAGAAGATAGGCTTACCTAGAAATGCTGTGTGGAGAATATCTGGAAGCCATGAAGAAAGCAACGTGTAACATCATGGTTTAACCCAGACTTCCATAAATTTTTAAAAAATTGAGAACCAGATATGTCTAAATACTATTCTCTGTATTTTATAGATGAACAAACTAGGGATGTGTGTATATAAATATATATATATATATTTATATATGTATGTAAATATATATATATTTACTATATACATATATATATATAGTAAAATGGGTAATACATTCTAGATTTCTTATTTATCTTTGGTCCCACTCAAGTTATTGCATTGATCCATGGAACAACCCAGATATTGCATAGTATTTTATACACTTCCCTGAGACATAGATAAAATACATTTAAAATGTTGTGCTTAGCAAAGGGATCATTTGTTTTGCATAAATATTTCACTCAGTTATAAGGATATGAATCATGTACCAGGTGAATGAATTACATTTCGATGTTTTTGTGTATGTGTGTGATTTAAGACATAACTGTAGAAAATCTGGAAAGACATGACTGTAGAAAAGTAAGAAAAATCCATTATACCATAACTGAGATTTTATCACTATAAAAATTTTTAGTAATTTTTTCTTTCAGACTCTTTTTTTTTTCATTTGAAATGCCTTTAAACTAAAAGGATATTTTCTTTTTGTGTTGGTCATACACAGGACAAGAACAACGATATTAATTATACTAGTTTGGTATTTGTACCCTGGGCCAGTAGTTGAAAGTCTGGATTTAGCAATTGAATCTTTAGTTAAACAGATATTATATAAAATCCTCTGTTTTGTTGTATGTTGCTTTCACTGTAAATTATTTTAAATCCTTAGTGGAGTTTAGGAGGTTATGCCTGAAAAAATAAGATAAAATCGTATTCTAGCAAGCAGTTGCCTATTAGTTTCATAGCCCAGGATACCCCTTGTGTAAACTGTATATTTCCCACATACCCTCAGAAATTTGCATGAAAAAAATGTGTCCCATGCAATCATGGTGAGTTGCAGAGAGGAACGAGAAATGATTAGTTTTTGCAATTCAAATGTCATACTTGTTAAGTCAGTATTTTTTGAAATAGGTACACTAGGTGGAGATATATATATATATATATTTGTTGTTGTTGTTCTTGTTTGTTTGTTTTAGGGAACAACCTCATTTGATAAAGTGCAGCTCTAAATACTATGTTTATTTAGTCTCTGGTGGATTTGATGTCTTAGATTGCTGAGGATTGCATTGTTTTTATTACCCATATTCTGTTAGCATACATTTTCATGTTTTATTATCTTTACGAGTTTTCCATTCTGCTTTCATGTCTTCTAGTACCTGGCACATTTTATGGCAAGAGAAGTTCATTTGTTGCTGCCTTTGAAAATGTTGCTTAAACTGATGTCCTTTTCCAATGATTTATGGAGGTTTTTCTACATTAATCAGCTGGCTATAGTCTGGTACTTCCTTATAGAAAAGTGAAGAGTGTTTTCATACCTTGGCTCAGCCTGCTGACCCTCTCTCTCCTTCAACACTTCCATTCTCTGTGACTTCTGAAGTTATTAGCATTAACAGTAAACTGAAAATGTGATTGGCCTTATTGTACCAGACATGGAAAACCGAAATAATAACAATACCATTCATATTACATAGACATTTCCTTACTGAATCCATGTGAGTTCCCTCAGTTTGTTGATCTAACTTCACAAAGTCCCAAGTGGATTAGTAGCTAATGTAAATACTAATTTAAAGTGAGAAGAAGTAGGGGAGGGAAGGATAGTCAACTTTCACTTCTTTCTAAGATAAGACCCTAAAGAAGATTAGACTTATACGGACTCTTGTACAGACAACTACTTGAAAAACTTAAAAAACAGAAGACTTTATTTTTTGTCTGAAAAGTAGAGCAAAAGGAGTGGCAATCTCTAATCACTCTCTTGATAAAAGTTTTTTTTAAAAAAAAACCTAAAATATATTAAAAATGAAATTTAAAAAGTCACCTAAAGGTTTTAAATTAGGGTAGAATATGTTATTAGGAATAGCTTAACAAATTGCCAATTAATAATCAAAATACAAACCTTTTTTGAGTACTCACTATGTGCCAGGTATTCTTATAGTGCTTTGTGTAAATTAATTTAATGCTCATTTTTGTTCAAGGAAACATGTATTTATACTACAATTATTCTCATTCTTCAGGTGAGGAGGATAATGTGTACTGGGATTCATTACCTTCTCGCTAGTCAGTCACACAGCCATGAAGTGGCAAAGCTGGGGTCCAAGCCTGGGCAGCTGGTCCCAGGGCCCACAGGCTGAATTCCCCCCTGGGCTGCTCTTTAGTTAGGAACATTCTTTCTGGGAATTAGGACTTGCTTCAGAGAGTGGGATTTTTTTTTTTTTTTTTCCCAATTGAAAGAAGTTGGCCTAAATGTTTTCTTTTTTAAAAAAATCATATTTTCATATGAAAATTCGAAATCCATATTCTTCTCATTGCCTTAGTCCTTCAGTGTAACATAGAAGTATAGAGAATATGTACTGTATGTCTGAATGATTCCAAACATATTTATTTAAAGTGGTGTTAACAAGAGTTCAAATATAAATATTTCTAAATATGTGATTTTAGGACTGAAATTTTCAACTTTCACTTTTGTATTTAGCTTTATGTATACTAGATGAATATATACTTTAGAAAGATTCAGAGTTCCATGAAAATGCAATTAAAACCATAATTTACAGATGTCTTCATTTTCATTTTTTGATTGGATAGACTAGTGATTGATAAACCTCAATAGAGCTTTTCTTTCTAATTTTGAAAGCAGCTACGATATTCTTAGCTCCTGATATATTTTGAATGACTAATAGTTTCATACATTCTAAGATCTCAAAGTGTACACCTATGTGTATATTTTGTAAGAGCTGTGAATGGGGTAAAGATATGAGGAATATTTTTCAGAAATGAATCTGATATGAAGTACATTTTAGGTTTTTGTACCAAATAAACCGTTTTACTAATTCAAGATTTACCTAAATAAGGTTGGAATGATTAATCAATGAAAATCCTCTGTCCTTGGTATCATTAAAATGATATTCACTTGAATTATTCAGACTACTCTATGTGGAAAGTAGGACAGACAACCATGCAACTTTCCACAAACCTTGGAAGCAGTTAGGACCACTGTATTCCCACGAACTCTTTTGTATATCTAATTAAACATGACTGTTAGGGTCAGATGTTTTATTTTTTATGGGCTTTGAGAATTTGATTTGACTATTTCGGAATCTTGAAATCATACACTGACTCCTGAAAACTCATTCAGAAAGTCACATTCTTTACATGTATAATTACTTAGTTTGGAAAATATGTTCTTTAAAACCACACATAATAGGTGCTTTAATTAGCGCACTTTGTTTTAATACATTGTGCTGCTCCAAGGAGCAGAAGATGCTCTTGATTAATTGGTTTTAGAGATATAACTTATAGCCTTAGAGACGTATCTATCTGTTGCTTGTGTGCTTAAACAGACCAATGATATTATTCTATTCATATATTAGAAATATTTCCTACTAAAAGTTTCATCAGAATTTTCTTATCAGGGTTAACACCAAGTTTCTTTTGAAATGTCAAAGATTCAGAACTTAGGTTTAAAAAAATATTTTAAAGCTAAAAAAGATGAAGATGTATATTTACACAATGGAATATTATTCACTGGACATAAATATGAATGGATTGCAGCCAAAATAAAGATGAATAATAGAATTATTGGACATTATATGGAATGAAAAATACAAGTTGTAGAGGACTTAGTCCCATTTTTACAATGCTCAAATAACATCAAAACTAAGCTATGTATTATTTAGTAATACACAAATAGGTGGTGAAATGATATTCAAAAAGGAGGCAAGAAAAATGATAAATACAAAAATCAGGACAATGCCCCCAGTGGGAAGGCAGAGTTGGGTTTGGGGGGAAGGTAATAACATCCTAGGGTTTAACTTAATGGTGGGACCACAAAAGTTAGTGTTATAATCATGGTTTGTAACTTACGTAAACATATATTATTTTGGAACCATCAAATACTACATAATAGAAAAACCTAGAAGACAGTAGTTAATTTTCTGCCTGTTCAACATTGTATTTGCCTTTGAAGAAACTAGTGAAGTGGGAAATTTAGGCAATTAAGTAGTTGTTATGTCAGTATGAGATCAAATCATAGGCTTACTGAAATTTTTTTTTTTCAGGTAGGGCATCTTGTCTTAAACCTTCATAGTTTGTTCCACTTTTTAATCTTCATTTCAAAGGGAAGATCACTTCTGAACAATTTAAAGCACATAAGAGAAAACTAAATTTAACAAATATTTATTGAGTTCTCACATTACCTGTCAGATGACATTGGATACTGCTGAAGTTCCAGAGTAAGTAAGATGCATTTCTGCTCTTCAGGACCTTGAAGTTCAGTAGGGACATGAGACTGGGTGCATCTGACTATAATTCCAATTAGTAAAAATTCTGAGAACACAACGTGTTAGGTAAATTTAAATAAAGGGAGTCCTTGAGAATACTTCATCTCTTAAGAAAATGTGAATAAAGCAAAGCTTTATATCAGAGCTTGTGTAGAAAAACATGAGAATTTAATTTTGTCTACTCTTTTTGCTTTATTTCATAACCTTATATATTCTTCATCCTTAGGAATTTCTTTTTTTAAGTTATTAAAGAGTTAAAAAGGTTATTAAAACTTAATAAGTTTTGAGTTAGTAAAGGCAGCTGTCTCGTTTCCATGAAATACTGAGATATAGCTATTCCAAAGGTATGTTTATATCAGAGACTGTTGGCCTGGATGGCATTATAATTTATTTTTATTTAATAAGTCCTTTCCCTTATTATAAGGGAAATAGAGGAAAAAAGGAAATTTACTAAGTCCAGGAATCAGTTTGGTATGCTGAAAATAGCATCAAGATTTAGAGAGACATTGTTTGAATTCCATCTTTGACATTTTCTGTCTATGTGACTTAAGGTAAATTATTTAACTTCCCCAAGCCTCAATTTCTTCACCAGCAAAATGGAGTTGATAATACCTCCCGGTCAGAGCTGTGAGGATTAAATTTTATGATGTATACAAAGCACCTAACCAACCTGACCACACTGGCTGTTATTTGTTTATAACCACTGTAATGCCGGATAAGATTAAGGCCCTTTAAAGATAAGGCCTTCAGTGTATGCAAATTGGATTTTTTAAAACACTGAACCATTAATTCCCTAGTTCTGGAACACTGTATGCCCTGAGTGACTGAATTCATAAATGAATTAACCATTAAAGTTGAAAGTCAAGGATGTTTGAAGACTACTTTCTAATTTAGCTACCAGCAAATATCTTTTTAAACAAAAATGTGCAGTTATCTTTCGCCCTGAACTGAAAGCTTAGGAAGAAGTTATGGAGAAGCTCAGACTACCTTGTCTCTCCAGCCTGGGATGGAATGGGGCACAGAAGGTAAATGATCCCAGTAGAGGGTGAAGAATCTGGGAGACTTTCCATCTGCTTCTGAATTAGATATTAACCTTGGCTTCGTTATTTAGTTTGAAGTCCTGCCTGTAAATTCCGAAACATCAAGGGTATTTATAATCAAACAGAAAGCAACACATTCATTCCAAATGATATTTGAATTATTTGCAATTTGGCATTTTCTGCTTTTGCTTTGCCCTCTTAGAATGAATCATTGGAGTTGACCGTAGAAATGTCACTACTGTGTGCACAGCACAGTGCAAAAAATGTAGTTTATATTTCAATCTCTTTCTCCTGTCTATTCTGTTCAACCAACTTTCCAAAAAAGAACCATTCATGAAGTATTTTAAATTTGCAATGCTTTGCTACTTGTTTAGAAATACTTGCGAATTTCTTCCAAATCTGTATTTATATAATTATAATTAACCAGCTAAATTTTCTCTCATAGTATTTTTATTAATTTAGAAATATACATTTAATTCCTATTAAATAAATGACTATCTCAGTTTTTAAAGAGGTATAGGTAAACTTATTTCAATGATATTTAAATGTCTTTTTGTTTATACCTTTTTAAATAAAATCAGTACCCATGACCTAGTAATTAGAAGCATATAAGGCAATTCTGAGTCTTTGTAAGCAAAGGTTTGGAAGGTTTTGATTCTATCAAACATCTCTACAAGCCGTTTGGCTCTTTTGAGGTGGGAGAGGGATGGTGAGAGGAAACGATATTTAAAATAAATTTAGCTTTCAAAAACTTTTTTTTCACAAGTTAAATAATAGTTTATAATTCTAATTACACATTAGTTTGTGACAATGGTTTGCTTCTTTAACAGCAAAATATTTCAGAGGTACTCAGGCAGACCTGAGAATTTTAATCCTAGGTTATTTGGAAAGTAAACATATAAATATTTTAAAGGAACATTGATGATAGACAAACTTTGATTTCTGTTAAAGAAAGTGATTCTGCAATTATCTGGAACTTAGCCAAATGTGCAACAGATATATCTCCTGAGGAGTGGCTTAAATCTTTGCTTTTTGAACCTGCTTTCTAGGAGCAAGGAAGACTCAGCCCACCACTAAGTGGTAGAACATACAAGTTTGGAGTTATTTTTCTGTTTTCTGCCATACCTTAGCTGAATTTTAGAAATTGTATTACATTTCATCTCATTGTAAAGGAAACATGATTAGCTGTGGAACTGCTGTATTGACGTACGTGATTCCTTTGGGTTTCAAAGATTGCATCTTTAATCCTATGATATCTTCTGTAGATTACCTATCTTGGCCTGGAGAAAATGGCATTTAGATGTCACCAAGCAATTCATAATCTATGGACTTGTACACATGTATAGAAAAAAATGTATGTTGAAAATGAACTTTCAACATATTTATCAAGCCATTGGTTGCAGTAATATAACACATGATAATATTATTTCATACATGAAGAAACTTGGTACATATATCTAGGCCTCTTGTAGTTAAAAGGCAGGAATATTTAATTCAACTCTAGATTCCAAATAAAATCATGATAGTAAAGTTACTTGGGAATACAATTAATATTAGTTTCATAAGCTACTAACTTACTACTCAGAGTGTGTTCCATGAACCAGCAGCATTGCTATTTCCTTGCAGGTTGTTAGAAATTCAGCTTCTCCGGTTCCAACCCAGACTTACTGAATCAGAACCTGCATTTTAACAAGGTCCCCAGCTAATTCATGTGTACAAAGAAGTTTGAGAAGCACTGGTTTTATAGAAACTTAGTAGTCTTGTGGCACAAAATTGTTACCAAAGAAATGTGAAGATTGTGTAAATGTTGAAAGTATAATTAATATCCACATTAAAATATCTATATTTATAAGTTGTATTGTTTAAAACTGGACAATTACTTAAGATGGGCTATGCACAAGCTTTTTAAACTGATAGAGTGTGCAATAAAAGAAAGTATTAGTTAATTCAAGGTTGAATACTGGTAAAATTTGAAAAGACAGACTGTAAACTATATGAAAATCAATAATAATTGATTTAATAGTCATTCAGTAATAATTCCAGATATGAAAACTAAAACTGTATAGCATGGTACCTATTTGTATTGTCTATTTTAGCTAAAATTGAAAGGTAAAACTATATCTAACCTACTGATGAAGTAATGCGAAAAGAAATGGAAATTGCTTGTTGCAGCAATTGAAATTATGTCTCATTTCATCTAATTACATATTTAGGGAAATGAGAATAATGGATTAGCTGTATATGGAACAAGCAGCAATTGTGCATATAAATAAAAAATGAACATGGCTAACACTCATGACATGTTAGCCTTTCTGTGCTTTATACAACCCCTGGCATGACAGAGAGCTTTTTCTCAGGTTTAACAGAAATAGTCCTGTCGAGGATTCTGCCCTGGAAGGAGAAAAGGAGGCATATTGTGAAAGGCTGCACCAGGGTGGGTGTGATGGTGCTATTCTCAGGCTTCAGGTGGTGGGAATGTAGCTGCAGCAGTTCCAGTCCCATCATCCTCTCAAGCTGCCTTTGTTCCCAGCAAAAGTGTCCCTGTGTCCTATTGGCTCACAATCTTTTGGTTTGGTTAGGAAAGGTCATGGTCTGAGAGATGGGGAGGAGTAGATCTTTAAACAACCACAATAAAATAGGGCTTTGGTCACCGAAAAAGGTATAAGGCATTCCAGGCAGGCAATGAACACAAAATATCCAGTAGAGTAGGACTCATAAAAATAAAATTATTGATTAAAAGATGAGATATCCTGCTTTTTATAATGCAAATCATGTGGTGACCTCATCAAATCAGCTAATATACTAAGTGGAAACATTACAGGAAACTTGTAGGAATTTTTATAAACATCCAGTTACCTGGGCTTTAGAAAAGTTGCTCTGGCACCAGAGTAACTTATGGGGCTGAGAATACTGATTATGATTACCTTGCAACAATGGGAGTACTTTAAGAATTTATATATCATCAAAAGCCCTCTATACAAGTAAGATATCATTAGAGTTTAAATTGTAGTGAGTCTCATACATCTGTGCAATATAATGGGGACAGTACTAGATAAAGATTTATTACATGACCTGGCTTCTTGACCTTTAACTAGCAAGTTACTTAGTTTCTGCTCCCTTATTTGTTAAGTAAAACTTTGGGGAAGATCTTTAAGATCCCTTCCAATTCTGTAAAACTTATGATAAAATTGTTTGAAGCAGCACAAATAAAGTTAATATCAAGTACAGTAAAATTCCCTTTATATAGAGAAATATAAATGCAATCATTATTTAATGTTTATTTAAAATGTAGATGTATAGCATAGCTCAATGTATTAAGCATTTTTGACTCCCAAGAAGTTTACAAAATATATACACTTTCTAATAATTGAAACTTATCATTAGAAAGACATAAATCTAAAAAAAACCCAGATTATTATCTCAAGTTTTCTCTGCTAGGAAATTAGCAAAATGCAATTAGAAAATGGCGGTACTCATTTCTAAGACTATTTTTCCTAATAGTTATGTGGTGAAATAACTTTGAGATATTTTAAAGTAATCTTACTTATGATTGGCATATACACTGGTTTAAAATGATTAGTTTAAAAATGTACTGAATTTTTAATGAAACCACCTCTGATCAAATATTGGATTAGTAGCATAATTCTTGACATTTTGGGCAAAAATAGAACAGAGAAGTGTAAACACTAATTATTGGTTGAATAGTAAAGTGGAACTGGGTAACTACCCAAGGAAAGCAGTCTATAAAAAGTCAGGCCCTAAAAGTGTCATTTGCTAAAGCCATGGTTCCTAAAATTATTTTTGTTGAATACATTTATTTGTAAAAAATACACATATACATATATGCATACATAAAATATCTTTAGGATATAATTCTATTTATTAATGAGTAATATATACATGTCCTATATTATGTACATTATAAAATATGCGAGGTAGAAATTTAAAAGGATAATGATGAAATAACTGATATTTTAAAAAGAATTTATTACTTTCATTCATGATATACACATTTTTTGTTATGACTAAAATATAGAAATGGAATAATGCTAACATTTTTGTGAAGCAGTGCAGTAGAATATGAATCATTATTTTTAGAAAATTAACTTTGAAGTGCAGGGATTGAAAGTCTAGTTCTAAAGTTTGGTTTATTGGTTTTAATGGCTATCATAACTGAAAAATGATTCCTCATAAAGATATATAGATCCAAATGAAGAAAGAAAATTGTTGGCCAAAAATTATACCAAGGTTTTTTTTATTGAAATCCAGTTGATGAATTTCTATCTCAATTGAAGTCAATAAGTTGTTCTTATAAACTAATTACAAGGTGTTAGATTTATATATTCTTAACAACCTGGTTTAAAATCCTGTGAAACATTTCATACAATGAAGATATTTCTAAACACCTACTTTTACTACGTTCTCTTCATAGTAATAACTTTTTCAATAAACAACTGTTTTTTCATTTGGCCATAATATAATCAGCAAACATCTGCCTGGCACAGATGACATTTATGGTCACCCCCATCTCAAAACAAAGTATTATAAATATTCACTGTGTTTTAAAAGTCTTGTTTTCAAATAATTAATTGCTTTGACAACATCCTGTCACACTTGGAAAACTTCTGGCTTCAAATTCCTTGTCATAATATTTTGCCTGTGATTAATGTAAACAATGACTTTATGTGTGCTGCTATTGCTGTATCCTAGCTTTGCTTTTTTTTTTTTTTTTTGGAATTCTAGTCAGACTTACACCCTGTCATTTGTTAAACAGTCTTTCCATAGAATATTATTTTTCAAGGAGCTCATCTAATGTTAAGATTATAAATTCTCTAATGCAACTTTCTTTTAGTGGTTAATAATAGAAAGTAGAACATGTATTTTATTGAAACAATCTATCTAATACCCCAATCTGAGACATGTTAGAGACACTTATGTTTGAGTCTGCTGTGTAGCAATCCTACCACTTAAAAAGGAATGAAAGTGGTGACAATGGAATAGAGGTCTTTTTCAGTGGAACAAGATCACGATGGTAAATTATACCTCTAACAAGGATACACAGTATAGAAACGTGTAAAGCAATGATCACATTGCTTTTTCAGTGGTTTTTTTTTTTTTTTTTTTTTTGAGAATAAAGTAAGACAGCTCTTTTGGGTAGATTCACAGAAACATGGAAATTTTGAAATGACATATATAATTTTTGAAGACATCTTGAAATTTTAGTTCCTGAAAAAGATGAAACAGGAAATGTTTTCTTAATAGTACACTGATCCCTTATAGTTTAAGTAACCT
Organism: Balaenoptera musculus; assembly: GCF_009873245.2. NCBI lineage: Eukaryota > Metazoa > Chordata > Mammalia > Artiodactyla > Balaenopteridae > Balaenoptera > Balaenoptera musculus. Next base: position 57,926,577 of record NC_045796.1, on the reverse strand, counting down.
GAAAGGAGGCTGTCTATATTTTATATGCTGTTCATTTACATGCATATAGCTATAATTAAATATAGACTTTCTTAGATTCAGTTAGAAATTTGGCTGCCTTCCCAGCAAAAGGCAAGTATATGAAACTGAATTTCCTCATCTGTTTAAACAAGTTGGCCTTCTCAACCCTTAAAATATGTATGTATATATTTCAATGATAGCACATCTTTTTACTATATTTGATAAATTCACACTCAGAAAAACAATCTGTGTTTTGACTCTGGTAATTAATAATATGTAGTCTTGTGTTCCAAGCTAGACTTCTTTTATGCAACAAATGGGCCAAATTCTCAGGTCACTATATAAGCAATGGTCAATTGCTTCTTTTTCTGGAGTACATATTCTGTCCCCTGCCCTTTCTTATTTTTTTAAAAAATTAATTAATTAACTTATTTATTTTTGGCAGCGTTGCGTCTTCATTGCTGCACGCGGGCTTTCTCTAGTTTCGGCGAGCGGGGGCTACTCTTCGTTGCGGTGCGCGGGCTTCTCATTGCGGTGGCTTCTCTTGTTGTGGAGCACGGCTCAAGGCACGTGGGCTTCAGTAGTTGTGGCTCACGGGCTCAGTAGTTGTGGCTCGTGAGCTCTAGAGCGCAGGCTCAGTAGTTGTGGCACACGGGCTTAGTTGCTCCGCAGCATGTGGGATCTTCCTGGACCAGGAATCGAACCCGTGTTCCCTGAATTGGCAGGCAAATTCTTAACCACTGCACCACCAGGGAAATCCCATGCCCTTTCTTACTGAATAAGTTGTTAAGGTACTTACTTTCATCATTTTTACTTTTCATTTAACAAATCTGAATATTTTACAGGACATGTTATAATAGTAATGCGAGGCTTTGTGGAGGATATGAAACTATGGAGAAGAGCCAGCATGTTGTAGAGAAAGGAGAGCAGGTTTAAAACCAGACTCTAAGTTGAAACCTGAATTTCTCACTTGGTAGCTGTGAAACTTTAGGAAAGTTGCTTACCTTGTTTAAGTCTCAGTTTGCACATCTAAGAAGGGAAGTTAGGTGTTAAAAGAACTAAATTATAGGATATGAAAAGGGGTCCTCACAGGAGATAATCAAGAAATTGTGTGTGTATCTTACTGTTATAAATTCAATGAAAATTTGAGCCAATTTTTTTTCTCTTACTAAAATATTAAATATGGTATTTATCTTCCTTTACCTTTAAGTCCAAGCATTCCAGAAAAGGTTTCCAACTGTAGATATATTGTACTTTAAAACAGGCAGCATGATGTGCTTTAGTCAAGAAACAGTCAAGTGGGCAAATACAGTTTGACTTTTAAACCTCTGCTTTAATTACTGAAAATGTGTTGCTTTCTAAGCAGATGTCGAGTCATATTTATTAGCTTCTTCTGAAGTATTGTATGTTACTGGCTGTGATTTTACTCAGTGCCTTTTTGTTTCTCAAGCGATATTTGGCTACTTAATAAAGAATCTCATTAACAGGCTAAAGATACCTTAAAAGATATGTGTAGCAGAGAGCAAGTTTCGGTTCCAGTAGTCATAGCGCATGTTAACTATTTTTTCTTGCACAGTTCTCACAGTTAGGAATTGACTCCTTGTGTCTGTTATCTCCAATACAATTATGTGATTATTTTAAACTGCAACCTTTTCAACCTAAAGCTAATCTTTAGCCATAAAAAAATAAATGTTTATTTCTTACAAAAAGAGCCATTATGAATGTTTTTTAGACCCCAAGTGTTTTGAGTTATTAAGATTGCAAGATAAAGTGTTTATTGGAGTGTGTCTTGTTGTTAAGATAAACATGTTGGCAATAAAGTTTTCAAAAAGTACTATAGCAAGTGTTCGTTTAATTGTAGTTAGAGAAAACCGTCACTGTTAATGTATTGCAGCATTTAATGACACTTCTGAGTGTGATAAAAGCAAAAAGCACTTTCATTAGCTAAAAAGATGGAAGTGGGTTTGGGTCCTACTTACTATTTAGGAGCATTACTTTCTCATGTACTCTGAACTTTTAGCATGTATAATTTTGTTTTTGTTAAATATGTTGTCAGCTAACCAGCAAAGATTTATTGCACACCTTTTCTGCAGTGTATGTTATGGTAGTTATGCAGAGCACAAAGACTGTAAGACAAGGTAAGTAGCTTCCCATCACGTTGGAGAGGTAATAAATTCTCTGCATGAAACAGATAGCAATAGTGGCTGATATATGAGTAAGTGATGAACAGCATTTCCCAAAGAATTCTATGAAATGCTATTTCCTTGAAATGCTTTGAGGAAAATATTCTATTGCCAAACGTGTTTGGGAAATGTGACCCAATATATATCTCTTTTAGAGATTTACAGTACACTCTAGCATATTAAAGAGTCTGAGAAGGCCTGCAATAAAGAAGCCAGCAAAAATTATTTGGATAAGCAATTTTCCAAGCTTATTTGACCATGTCCCGGGTATCTCCTATAGGAGCCTACTTTAGAAAATGCTCCTTGATTTAGAGTCTAATTAATCCAACAGAGCATCCCCTTAAAGCATGGGAAAGCTTACTTTCTATGATGAAATGCTGATGTAAAAACAGTCATATTAAAAAATACATTATTGAGGGCAGTGGAAATTGTTACAACTTTTTGGGAGGTAAGTTTGGCAAAACATGCAAAAATATAAAATATAAATGCCCTTTGGCCTTAGGAATCATACTTCTAGACATTTACCTATGTTTGAAAGCTTTTAATGGCTAAGCCTTACTTCTGAACTAAGGATAATCTCATCAGCATGCCATTCAATATCCTCCACAACATTTCCCAGCACACCTTGGGATATACCAGCATACACAAGATGTGCTGCCGAGATGAAAAGTAGAGACAGATTTATGGAGGCTGGAAAGGTTGGAAGAAGTTTCATGGAGCAGGTGGGACTTAAATCAGCCTCAGTGGATGGGCAATATTTTAATAGAAGAGACATCATTCTACAGTTGATACTCAAGATTCCAAGTCCAAAATGAGCAGTTGGCACATTGTGAAGTTAATTAAAGACTTTTTTGGGGCATGGGGATGGGTGCTAATGGCACTATTATATGCAGCATTTGAAGAACTTTATTACATTTTACTTAGTCCACAAAACCATTACATGCAATGAGTGTTATTATTTTCCTTTTTTATGTACATAAAGAGACTGAGATTTCATATAATCTTCCTTGGGTTACACTGCTAATGAATGTTAGAGATTCATAACCCCATCTCTTAGCCTGCATTTTGGCCACTTCCTTGTATTGGTATAGAAAGGTAATCTAATTAAGCCCCAGAATACAAAGTACCTTCTCTATCTCATTCTTAAGGGAAAGTATGATTTCTTTTCTGTCATACTACTACCCACATTCTTTGACTGAGTTATCGATGGGATATAAAATAATAGAAAGCATTATGAATCACCCCTATTGCTTGAGTTACGATTGTAGATATGCATAAAAAAGTATCAAACTGTGTAAATTTTGAACTTCTTTTGGTTCACAGTGGAACCAGTCAAGTTGCTTATCTGAGCCTTTATTTGACTCTCTCTTAAGGAATTTTATAAATTTCTATTTCTGTAGGGTACATCTGGAACAGTTTTGATGACTTGCCTGTGTTTTTCTTTTAGTACAATCAGCTAGAATTGAAATTGAAGTTTGGTTTATGACACAGGCTAATCTATGTATTCTCTACCGCAGAATATGTGAGAAAGATATCTATCTGAAAACAATGACCGGAATATATAAATTGCCTCAAAAATCACAGGGAGCCTATGAGGATTCCAAAGTTTTTCTGACTTTTTCTTTTTAGTCCAGTGTTATTAATAAACTGTTAATAATGAGGATCATGTTTAGAAAACTAAAATAATATTTGAAGTTATTATTTTCTACATTATTATAAATGGAAGAAAAATATTTTTCATCCCATAGAATTCTAAATAAGTATCAATATTTTTCATGCTTTTTCTTAATTTTCATAATTTATGAAAATTTTCATAATTTATTATCCAAGGGATTTTTTCTCTAACATTAAACACTTTCTTTAGTGTTTGTATATTGTTTCATACATCAAACTAATACATGAGTTGTTTGATAGAGCTCATAAGCACCAGAAGTAATAGGTACAGAGGATGGAGTAGCAATTAATAAACAGCTATTATATGTTTAATATTATAGGTATTGAATAACCAAATAAGGACAGGAAGAAAAAGGTACTTAGGGAAGAGAATACAATCAAAACACTGGTTATTTTATGCTTCTGAGGTTCTCAGATCTCACTGGATGTAGTAAAAATGCCAGGGACTTCATTTTTCTGGTGTCCAATTTCATTTGGCATTTTGTTTACAACTCCTTTCTGAGAAAATGTATTTGATAGTAAGCAATCTAAATAAGAATTTTTAAAATGCAAGCAGGGACTTCCTGGTGGTCCAGTGGTTAAGGCTGGGTGCTTCCAATGCAGGGGGCATGGGTTCGATCCCTGGTCAGGGAACTAAGATCCCATATGCCATGTGGCCTGGGCAAAAAAATTAAAAATAAAAAAAAAATTTAAAAAAAGAATGAAAAAAAATTGCAAACAACCAAGTGATCACATAGACTAAGAGTAAAACACAACCTCCCAGCTAGTCTCAATGTACATACTGTGCAATGAGAAATGACATTTTTACAGTACCACTAGCAGAGCAGTGTCTTGAGGTCTTAAAAAAACCCTCAATTTTGTTTACGATTGTTTTCATGGAAAATATATTCAATTATATTAAAAGTTTTCATAACTACTAATTTATATATTCATGACGTACCATGCATTGCTATACCATGTTTTGCAACAAAGAAATTCAATCTCTAGAAAAGAAATTTTTTTTTCCATAGTTAAAAATAAAGTTTATTAAATAAAAGAAGCAAAATTGCAATATTTGACCATGCTAGTTTTTTATTACTCAGATAATTATACATAACGGTTTTTCAGAAAAATAAGATTTCTAGAATAGAAGATTTACACCCAATTCCTATAATTAGTTTCTCTAAAGAAATGAAAGCATAAAAATTACTATTTCAAAGATAAATGTTCAATTTCTAGTAACTAGAGTTGCCACATCTATTCTGGCTGAGAAAAGGAAACTATTGTATAGACTAAACTTCATCTAGTTTTAGTAGACTTTGTTTTTTAATAGCAGGTCAGTTTACTGGGATTTATTAAAAATAAAATTATCAAGACAAATCATTAATTTTATTAGCAAATGAACACTTATAAGATTTTTTTCCTGTGTGTTTTCAAAAGCATTATTTTATGGAACCATTAAAAGCATCTTCATGCAAACTTCTGTGGGTTTTTTTGGTTGTTTATTGTTTCTGTTCTCAAATCTTTTACTGCATTAATTGGCAGAACAAAACTATTTTCCATAATGATTGAAGTTTTTAATCTTCAATTTTTCAAGTTGAAGTTTGATTAAGTTAAATAATTGGTTAAAAATTAGCAATGTATTGATTAGAAATTGAGTAGACTTGTTTTAAGATAAGATTAAGTGAAATAAAATAACAAGGTACTTTTAATTTAAAGCAGTTAAACAGTGGATAAATGTCTAGTTTTCTTAATACTAAATTAGAGTTATTCTGAAATAAGTTGTGATGTGAGGTAAAGTAACTACTCCCTCTTTTTTTCTGGATTATGCATTTTGGAGAGATGATAGGAAATAACCAAATAAAAGGAGCTCAACTTTATTTTAATCCACATATAAAAAAAGAAAGTTTGACATTTAAAGTAAGACAGAGTATTTTTTATATTTAATGAGATTTCAGTGATCATGTTGGGCATTTGTTTTTATGAGTATTCTGAAGGTATTATGGAGAAAGTGTCTCCTTAGAAGTTCTATCACTGTAGATTAGATATGTACCTCACATGTCCTTAGAAGCTATCAGAATTTTAGGGCTAAAAAGACCAGTTTGAACAAACTCCCTAGAAACTAATTACTTAGGGTCTTTTGCAGCAATTTAAACCATGAAGTTAATTTTACTCAGTTTCTTAAAAGCAACTGTCATCTTTGATGCCAGGGCTTTGTCCCAGCTCATTTTTCTGCTTGACAGACCAGATCCTCTCCCCTTTCCTGCCCCTTTCATTTACCTAGTTACTGTTCATCCTTTAGGTAGATTTGTATTAGTCTGGATCAGCTAGATTATGATGCATTAAAAAAGAAAGACCAAATCTCAGTGGCTTAGCATAACAAACATTTATTTCTCACTCACAAAAGCCTGTTGTCGATGGAGGTGGCTGTCATGGGCTGTCATGTCCTTCATGTGATCTCTTTGTCTTCCAGTTGCTTCCATCCTGTTGTACCTCCATCTTAACACATGATTCTGCAATAGGAAGACTACAGGGAAAGAAAGCATGAAAAATTAGGCAATGCCTTTTAAGTACTTCTTTCTGGAAGTGTTAATTTGCCCACATATCCAGGAAGGAGAATGCTGGTAGACATTAGTAATATCTACCAGACACAGCTTAAATAAAACATTTGTGTATCTTTTCTTGACCACTGCCCTCTCCCCTGATCTTCTCCAGAAGCTCTCTTAACATTTTGTTTTTTATTTTTCATAGTCATTATCATAATGAATTGTTTCATTGTCTGTCTTTTCCCATCTAGACTGTAAGCTCTGTGACTTCTGGAACTACATCTATTTTTGCTAACAGTTTTATTCACAATAACTGGCATATGATAAGCAGCTACATATATATGTTGTTGAATAAATGAACTAATGGTTTTCCATGACCTGCAGTCTTCCAGTTAGAGTGCTAAGTGATTAAGTTGGATCTGTGTTAATTTCTTTTGACTCTCCCATGGTTTCATGTATGATGGTGTGTACATAGTATGCAATCAGCTAATTATTTCTTAATGGATGAATCAAGTATTTATTTAGTAAATATTATGTTCCTAACACTATTCGAAGAAATCTAAGGAAAGGATATTTCAGTGCAAGTAGGAGGAAACGGTTGCTCTTGGCAGCCAGATAATTTTTCTTTAAGGTATTTCTTCCCTACCCAATTAACAAAACACTTTTTGTAGATCTACTATGATAAGACTATACTAGGAGCTTGCTGGAAGGAAATGGGAGAAGGGGATTCAAAGATGAATGAGGCAAGATCTCTGTCCTGAAAGAGTTGACCACTGATTGGGGATAAGATATAAATACAGTCAGGACTGTTGCAAAAAGCAGTATAGCTTAAGGGATAAGAGATAAGACTATGATTCATAGATCAACTCTCAACAACATCTTCAAGTTAGAGTTATCAGGGAGGGTTTTATGGAGGAAGTAGCATTAAATCTGAGCCTTAAATGCTTGGGCATGTTGAGGAGGGTGGAAGGCCATGCCAACAAAGGAGAAAATACAGAGGCCCTCTATTATATACTCATTGATTAAATTGTCGTGATAAACATGGGTGATGCCCATCAATATTCTATTCTTTTCTTCTTGCTGTAAAAACAGAAGACAATGTTTCTTAATTCTTTTAATGTTAGGTGGAGCCACAGGCTAATTCCAGAGCTTTGGTAATAATTCCCCTTTTACTTTTTAAATGTCTGATAGCTTTAAAGGACCAATTCCTGAACTTCAGAGAAGAGCAAGCTGTTGAAATCATTCATACATTTTAATTCTCTGGTTTTAATTTCCTTATGCTTTAGGATGAGTCAGGCTTCCCTGTTTTCCTATACCCACTTGATACAAAATGTGTATTGTGAATTTCAAACATGACGTGGGTGAGCAACTTTATGAAAATAATGTGCGTGTGTAATTACACGCTGTCAATTCTGTTATATGAGGGAGGATTATCAAGTTCACATGTTAATCAGGTACATAGTTTCCCATTTTCTTTTCCTGAGTATTAGTGCTGTTTTAAGGACTATATTATGTGGTGAATAAAAAGAGAGGAAAGCAAATACCACTAGTGCGGTAGAAACTGTGACATAGTGAAGGGTATAATAAGGTACAACGAGAGGCATTGAGATCGTGGAACTTAGTGTGCATGAGCCAGAAGATGAAGCTGGGATGATGGCTAGAAAAGCAGCAGGGTAGAAGTGATTCTCTAGATGTATGCACAGACCAACTATTCTATCTTGGACCTTCTCTGCCCAGTCTCTGCACATGGCTCACTTCCTGTTATCCCCCACAATTACCCTTGATTTTAGTTCAGAAAAGAGAGCTTTTCTCACTGTGATTTTTATTCTTAGTAGGGTAATGATTTGCTTCAGTTTTCACTTTTATAACATAATTCATGATTTAATAACTTTATATACTTTTAAAAACTGATACTTATTGACAGGGTTTTTTTTTTTTTTTTAAACATCTTTATTGAAGTATAATTGCCTTACAATGGTGTGTTAGCTTCTGCTTTATAACAAAGTGAATCAGTTATACATATACAATATGTTCCCATTTCTCTTCCCTCTTGCATCTCCCTCCCTCCCACCCTCCCCATCCCACCCCTCTAGGTGGTCACAAAGCACCGAGCTGATCTTCCGGTGCTATTATTGACAGGGTTTTTAAAAAAATTGAAAATTAAGTGGTAGCATGGTTATAATTTCTAATAATCACGGTAGATATATAAAACTGTACACAATTGCTTATTGTTAAATGTTAGACCAAAAAGAAAATAAGCATAAGTCAGTGTGTTTCAACTGATTTGCTGAGACACTTGTTGGATAATCCAAAGACATGAAGGTAGCTGCTCTATTACATTCTCTCACCTTACATATAGAGGATTAAATAATGGCTGATATATTAATTAGTACTGATTTTCTAATTCCAGATGTGTAGCTGGAGAAAGTAATTTTCTTCTACAGATCTTTCTCAACTTACGATGGGGTTTTGTCCAAATAAACGCATCGTTAAGTTGAAAGTATCGTGATTTGAAATGCATTTAATACACTTAACCTACCCAACATCATAGCTTAGCCACACCTACCTTAAAAGTATGTTATTAACCTACAGTTGGGCAGAATCATCTAACACAAAACCTATTTTATAAAAAAATGTTGAATATCCTATGTAATTTATTGAATACTGTACCTAACATGAAAAGCAGAATGATTGTGTGGGTATAGAATGTAAGTGGATCGGTTGTGTACCCTCATGATTGCATGGCTGACCGGGAGCTGTGGTTCCCTGCTACTGCCCAGCATCACGAGAGAGCATCATACTGTATGTCACTAGCCCGAGAAAAGATCAAAATTCAAAACTTTAAGTATGGTTCCGTCTGATTGTGAATTGCCTTGGCAACATTGTGAAATTGAAAAATCAATAAGTTGAACCAACATAAATTGAGAACTGTCTGTGGGTGGGTGGGCTTCATACAGGGGACGAAGACTCAGCACTTAATGCTGCCTACAGCCTCTCATGGCACCCAGAAAGGACGATCCCTGAGCAGAGAGGTAGGTAAGGGTTACAATTTCTCATCCCGACACACAGAGTTTAGCACAAGTTAATGGCTTAGAGGGAGTAAATGCAGTGACCCTCCTCAGGCCATGGGCTCTGTAGAAAGCTGTGTCCTTTCCTGGGGTTCAGAGAAGGCAGCTTCTCTTAGCAAGTTCCAGTGGGTACACACCAGTGTCACAGATCTGACCTGTGTCCCATCGCCTCAGGCTATCCCAAAGTAAAGGCTTTCAGGTTCTCTTTCTATTGGGTTCACGAAAGTGTGGCCTCTACTCTTTTAGAGTGGACAGATCAAAGACATCGGGTATCCAGCACATCAAGGATGGCACGGCGGCCTAAGTGTGTCCCCTACCCCCTAACCCCAAGCAAAAAACGATCTGCTCAGCCGTTTAGAAAAGTTAACTATAAACCAGTCACACACTTAGACACAGAGTACTGCAATCCAAATCAAAACTGCTGTATTATGATCAAACTCAATCAACTAATTTTAGATTAGAGGCCTGTAGACAATAAACGAAAGGAAGTCTCCTTACAAAATGGTATCTGCTTAAGAATCCTCTAAAGCTCAGCAAAAGAGAATGGTTTCAGGGACCTTTTATCAAGGCAGATATATTATGGTGACAATAGCGTCGGAACTAAAATTTGGAATGAAAATTGACTAAAAAGTTCATTTTCAACTAAAAAGTCAACTTTCAGTTACCAGAAGGGGTGTTTTCTCAGAACACGTCAACCACTTTTTGATTTTGTGATTTTGATGAAGGCCAGTCTTGCCTGTTAGTTTGCATCGCTTTGTGGATAATGTCAAGCTGTGCACAGAGGTATTCCTGGTGCTCTTCAGATCTCATTAGGAACAGATGCCAGCAGTGGCCACATCTATGAGTTCATTTAAGGACGTGATGGCTCATATTTTAAAGGCACAGTCCAGATGCACAGTTCAGTAACATTCTGTAGAAAATAATAGGCAAAGAGGTGCTCTTTCCTTACCCACCCACTCTCTTCCAAGGAAAATTTAGCAAGTGGCGACTGGTGGGTAATTATGTGTTTAAACCTTCCCTCTAGAACAAAACTGTATATTAGAGTCCTTTAAGTAGTTAATTCTTCCAAAGAGCAGTTTTTTTTTTTAAATTTATTTATTTATTTACGGCTGTGTTGGGTCTTCGTTTCTGTGCAAGGGCTTTCTCTAGTTGTGGCAAGTGGGGGCCACTCTTCATCGCGGTGCGCGGGCCTCTCACTATCGCGGCCTCTCTTGTTGCGGAGCACAGGCTCCAGACGCGCAGGCTCAGTAATTGTGGCTCACGGGCCTAGCTGCTCCGTGGCATGTGGGATCTTCCCAGACCAGGGCTCGAACCCGTGTCCCCTGCATTGGCAGGCAGACTCTCAACCACTGCGCCACCAGGGAAGCCCCCAAAGAGCAGTTTTAATTGACAGTGTCTTCCAACAAAGCGTGGAGAGGTGGCGTGGAGTTGGTAGGTATGTGGGCTATGGCATCAGACTGCCGATTTGGTTTCCCAGCTCTTCCACTCAGTGTGATGGGTCACTCTGCACAATTTCCTGAACCTACCTTTACCTCAGTTTCTTCAGCTGTAAAATGTGAATAATCATAGAGTTCTTGCAATGAAGATTAAATGAGCTAACGCATATAGAGTGCTTAGGAAGGTGCCTGGCACTCAGGTCGCACCTAGTAAATATTAACTATGATACTATTACCTAATTATATTTGAAACCTATGGGGCCATAGATGTTGGAATTAAGAATATTTTAGACTTTAGAAGTTACCTATACCTGTATTATGGAATACCCACTTTAGGTTCTGGGACAGCAGCTTTTAATCAAACACTTTGATGTGTCTGCAGCAGAATCTGTACAATATTCGTATGACATGGGATGAATAAAAATTGTAAAGAGCCTCAGGTCAGTTCAAGTTTGGTTTTGCTATGAAACAAGTTACCAAGAAAACTTTTTTTTTTTGTTAGAGATTTTTTTAGATTTTTAAATTTCAGATAAGGAATTGTGGATCTCTATTATATTTTCTTATGTCCCTAAGCGAAAACAGACCCAACAACAGGATGGCAAGCATCCTTGAAAAGACAGGAGCAGACCCATTTTCTGTGGTACTTAAGGTACTGCTGATTCAGGCCTCACTGTGGGGTAAGGCTGGCTTATATGAGGGCCCTAATATTCAGTTTGGCCTGAACAGATATCACACATGGAATGAAAATGTGTGATATTTTCCACTAAAATCTCTCTGCTTGATTTTCAAAAAACATGTTCTTACAATCTGGTCTTGCTTCACTACTTCAGAGATTTTCCTCTATAAAAGACAGGGCTGCTTCCAGCTGGATCTCATGTCCACAGAAGCATCTGGTTTTGCTCAACCCATTTTCTTCCAGAAAGCTACAGGGCTCTACTGATGCCCAGAAGCAGGGGCTCACCCCCAAGGTTCCATGCCTACATCCAGGTCCCACATTGTTCCGTCTCACTTGCTATAGGCAAAGGTAATGCCTACGTATGGTCGTGTGGACATTGAGGTTTACTTGAAAATTTGATTTGAAGTTCTAGATAAGAAAATGTCAAACATCTACCTAATGCTGGTATGTCCAGAAACCATAACTCATTTTGTTTCTTTCCTCCATTATGTACATTTACTATATGATGGTGTTACTAATTCATGGCATTCTTTTGGTTATGAAATTTAAGGTAAGATAAGGAAAGGGCTTTATATAGTACTCAACTAGCACTGAGAACAGTTAATTTGCTAAACATGAGGTTGGGTGATGCTATGGCTTAGTCTATGAATATCTTCTCTTAAGGGCAAAATCTATGCCTTTCATTTGGTCTGATTAATGGTCCAGATGGAGTGTTAAGCTGGATTTCTTTCTCATCAGCAAAAAGCTGGAGTGCCTAGGGGCCCCATACTTATAGACATTGAACTTGCATTATCATTCATTTATCTTTTTTCTCTATAAATTTCAAAATTATCTTGGGGTTCACTGATGATGGCAAAACTCAAAATACAGTTCACACAATTCAATTTATGTGTCTCCTTCTGTTTTTTAGCTTCTTGCAAAAGAACACCATCAGCGAATTAACTTTGTAGAATTTCACTTGACATTTAGAAAAATGATGTCTAAATGAAGGTATTTCCATCCAATAATTCCATTATAGTCTCCAAGACTCACCACTCATTAATTGATTTTCTAATTGCTTTATGAGAAATTGTTATTTGATAGGTTTTTCTCGTTTTTCTTTCTAAAGTCATTGACAGTCGCTAATTTGCTTACTAGATAATTTAAGTTACATAATTTATCTGAGCATTTACAAATAATTTCAACATGCTGAATTCTGAATTGCCCTTGTGATATAGTGTTCTCTGTTGATCTATTTTTGATATTCATTAATTCAACCATTTATTCAACAAACAAGTTTTGAATGTTTATGATGAGCAAGGCATTGATCCAAGTACTGTGAAATCTATAAAAAGAGTTGTTGTCCTAAAGGAGCTTATATTCTATTAGGGGTAGAAGACTAAGATAATTAGAATTCAAGGTCGAAAGTGATAAATGCAGAGGACTGGGCAAAGGCCTGTGGGAATTCAGAAGGATGGAGATCATTTCTGGGTGGGGATTTTAAAAATGGTTTAATGGAGGAAATTGCATTATGTGGCATATCAAAGGATAAATACAATTCATTTTTCATTAAAAATCAATTAAAATATTACCTTTTTTTGTCCATCAAGAGAAGACTGACTAAGAAATAATGATACACTTCTAAAATTAGACTGATGTTAAAAATAATCAACGACCAGTACAATGTGTACACTGACAGTTCAGAATAGATGTCTGACTTTTTAGAATGGACAGCTGCCATCCTATGTGCAATACTGGCTGAATATGAACCTTATCTACAATGGAATATATAATAATTAAAATAATGGTGCAAATTTACATTTCTTAACATGGAAAGATGCCTGCAACATGTTGTTGCATAAAATAGGCAAGTCAAACAGTAACATGTATAGTGTGAACTATTGGTATAAAATTATATACATATGTTGATATCTGGAGAATTGTCTGAAAAGATGTTCAACAAAAGTTGACTAGCATTTCAAATGACTTTTACCTACTCTTTGTATTTTTCTATTTTCTTTGAATCATTTACAGTGACTATGAGTCAATTTTACAAAAGAAATCAAGTAATTTAAAAACCATTATGTCAAAAGTCATTACGAACACTATTTTAACCATTAGTGATAAATTAGTGAAGAACATGGCAATTAGAAGGAAATTATGGCTATGTTTGTATATTCATGAATCCAACTTGGTGGGAGCAGAGAAAGGATGAAAAGATGGTGAAGAAAAGAGGTGACATCAAGTCAGAAAACTAATTGTTGGAAAATCCTGGAAAGCCTTAAAAATACAAATTTGACTTTATGTGATTGGCACATGTAGAGAGGGGAAATTGTGATTTTTGAGCTGAGTAATGAACACTAAAACTTCTTCATTTAGAAGTTGTTCTGAAAACAATCTTTAGAAGGGATTTTTGGGGACCGAGACTGGAATTAGGAGGAATACTTAAGAGGTTAATGCAGCAACCTACAAGGGAGGCAAGGAGGACATGGGATTTGACAGGGGCAGTAGAGATGCAAGAGAAACATAGGTACTAGAATTTTTTTGGAGAGAGGATGAACAGAACTTACACAATGTCAAGGTCAGGAAAGCAAAGGAGAAGGAGTCACTGACTAAGACTGGTGGTGTTAGTCTAAAGAGAGAGTATTTTAAAAACTACAGGTTTATGAGAAAAGTTCAGAGAAATTAGAGAATGTTAGATCTGGAAGTCACCCTTTATTTCTTCTCTCTAATTGGATGTAGGAAAATGAAAGGGAGGTTAAGTGACTCTCAGCAAAAGTTTTACAGTTAAAGGTTGAGTTGAGATACATTGAGTTTGAAGTGCCATAGGATATTGAATTGGGATATATGATAAACCCATTAGAAATATGTTTTGAGAGCTCCATCAAGCACCATCTTTCCCTTTAGTAAAAATTAATGACTCCTCTGTGGTCCCATAGAATTATGCATAGGTATAACGTTTACTAAATTATATTTTATTTATTCATATTATTGGTTTCTATTGATATGTATATCTTGGGAAGGAAGGGATCATGCCTTATTCATTTTAAAAGTATGTATACAGAGCTTGATCCAGTGCCAGTACTGTAGGCACTCAAAACTGTTTAGCTGAATAAATAAGAAAGGTAGCAAGGAACATATAGACTTAAGAGTCTTCCTAGAAGTTGTAATAGAACCTATGGGGTGAAAGTCCTCAAGAGAGACCATATAATTATAGAAGAGCTCCCTTTGGTTGAGCTCACCCACCCACATGGGTATAGGTATACTACTTATTTACTGGAGACTTCCAAATATATATTTATAGCTCTCATCTCTTTCCTGCACTAGAGATAAGCCAAACTGCATTCTGAATAATCCCCTTAAATCAAGAATTCCAACACTGAATGAATCATACCTCTCCCTATTCAGTCTGTTTCTCCTTCCTAAGTCTTGTTTTGGTTGATTGCACTACAATGCAATATATCAGAAATCTGGGAGTTGGGATTTCCTCATGCCCGCAAAACTAATTCTTCTTCTATTAAATGTACTTCCTGAACATCTCATAACTGTATACTTCCCTCTGCCCTCACATTCTCCTGCTGCTTCTCATTGATTCCAGTTCTCATAATTGATCAACTGGAACACTGCAATAACCCACCAACTTGTCTTCCTCACCTCCAGTTTTACCTGTGTCCTAAGCCCCCACGATTAGAGAACAGAATTATCTTTATAAAACACAAATATAATTTTATTTATTTCTTTAAAAATGCAGCAATGGTTCTAAATTGCTCAGATTACACATCACACACCTCTGTGTGGCAGGGTGTCTGCTATGTTTTGGTCTATCTCTCTAATTTCATTACTAACTTTTACTCACCTCTCCAACTGTACTAACCTAGTCACAGCTCAAACACTCCATGCAATTTTGTACCTTGTTAATTCCTCTCTTTGGAATGCCCTCTCTCCTACTCTGCAGAATTTCTGTTCCTCTTTAAGAGCAAGCTCAATTACCATCTCATCTGAGTAAGCGTTCTCTGACCTCTCCTGATAGAATTGACCATAGTCTTATGCCCTGAATGTACCTTATGCCATGAGTAGTTTCTCTCATACATTATTGCATTTACATGCCTATAAAAGAGGAGTTTCTACTGTGAATTCCAGGAGAGTAGAGACTATCTTAGTCATCTTTTAGTCAGGCACCAGGTGCAGTGCCTGGCAGATATTGAACATCTAATAAATATTTATCAACTTCTGCATAGGAGGATGCTGATGACCGAGAAGAGATTATTTTTTAATTAGGTTCTTATTTGTGACCTTAATATAATACTTTTAGGAGAAAGGTAAGGATAGGGACAGATTTCAGAAGTTTAAGGAATTATAGAGTGAAGAATCAGATTCAGTGAATGTAGTTTAAAAAATAATAGGATGGAATCTCAAAGGCATATCAGAGTCCCAAGTCCCAAGAGATTTTGGATGGGAAGATATAAAAGAGAGTATGGGCTGTTGGAAAGAAACCAATGCAATGAGTTTTTAGAATATAGTTCTATATGAGGAAGAATATGGTTCTATATGAGGAAGAAAGGATGAAGGTGAAGAGGGAGAGGACTTTGTCTTTTTTTTTTTTTTTTTTTTCCATGCCTCAGGACATGCAGGAATGCAGGATCTTAGTTCCCCATACCAGGGATGGAATCCATGCCCCCTGCAGTGAAAGTGTGGAGTCATAACCACTGGACCGCCGTGGAAGTCCCGGACTTTGTCTTATATCTTTGTATGTTTAATGTTTTTCACATTAGATTATTCAATGTATTTACATAGAATTGTAAGAAAGAAATAAGGGTGAATATGAGGAAAACAAGGAAGCATGGAAAAGACATAAGGAAGAGATGTTAAGAGTGGATAAGTTGAATAAATTAATATTTAAGACAAAATGAACAATTAGGTCCAGCTTATCTCAAACCTTTCCATGAAATTGTCCACATAGGTCTTTCCTCATCCTTGTCTTTTAGCCCACTTACCATCTATAACCACATTGGGAAACTAATTTATTAATTTGAGGCCAGATTACAGAAGGCTTTAAGTGCCATGGTAGGCACTTCAGCTTTGGTCTGTAATGCAAGGTGGAGCTCTGCCTATTCCCTGAGTGTCCTTTTGGAAGTGGTACTTGAGTTGGATTAAGTTTACCTGGCTACAAGAGGTGAGAAAATCTCCAAGAGGAACAATTAAGAAGCTAATACAAGTATCTAAGCAGAAATTACAGTGTAGGGACTAATTTATCGGTAAGAACAAAAAGAAGCATTGATGTGAAGTTTATCAGAGGAAAAATAGAAATGAAGATTAGTTAGCTTGGAGGCTAGACAGGAGCCATAAGTCAAGTCTGGGAAAAGGAGAGAATGGTACCTTTTGTACCTTGTTATACCCCCTCTTTTGAATGTCCCTTATTCTACTCTGAAGGGTAGCATAGTGCATATGAAAGGATTTTTAGTCTCAAAACTGTTCAGAGAAGGGAAGCCTGTTTGAAGATTTTAAATGGTCTTCTTAAATAGCTGAGATGCCATGCGATGCTATCACACCTTGCCTTCGGACAGTGCTGTTAGGCCATTCATGCGTTCATATAGGGACTGTAGAGACAATGTGAATTGTGCTCTGGTTTTGAGTGTGAGTGCCTAGCTATAGGAGTTCAGTGATTTTACTACACGACAGCTGTTGAACCACTTATTTTCATCATGAAGGAAAATAAACATCTGCCCTCATATTTAATCACAATCCATGACTCTTCAGTTGTTTCTGTCATTGGAACTTATTGATCATAGTTTAATAGCATTTCTGTATTTATTTTGCATTTGTCCTTTCTTAGTTAGGAAGTTCTGATTTTTAATATCATAGATCCTCGTTCTTTTCATACCTTCTTAACTCACTGACATTAAGAGAAAAGAATTTACAGATTCAAGAGCAATCCTCATGAAAACACTGCATGCAGATCAAGAAAATACATTTTTCCTGATTATCTAAAAAAACTGATGGTGGTTAGCTAATCAGAAGCAGAAGCTGTGATATAAATCAAGGTTTAACTTTTTTTTTCAAATATAATTTACACAATTTAACAGTATTTCTAGTCTTTGGAAAATAATCTGCATTGAAAGGCAGGTCCTCACAACTTTGTGTCTCCTGCTATTAATGTAAGATTTGTTTGATATTGGTTGATTAAACACTGATGTTCTAGGACACTACTGAATGCTTTCAATTTCTGCTTTAATACAGAACTCTTCAGGCAGTTTGTGGTATTCACATATTTGAGAAAGGAATCACTTTTAAGATATGCTGTTTCTAGATATACTGTTTCGTTTTCTTACCCACAAAATATTAACTCTACATGCCGTTACTAAGATGAGTGGTTTTGAAGTCGGCTCAGATGATCTAAACCATATGTAAAAGGCATCTGTATTTTATTCTGGTTTTACTTTTAAGTAAGATGCCCACCCAATACAATCTGTGGAAATCCTTGTGAACATTGACACAGATGGATGACTATATACAAAATTCCACTTAATGGTTTTAGTTATAAGAGCTATTCTTAATAACATTTGAGGGAGACAGCCTCTCTGTTTATAATTCCTTTGAAGCATATTATCCTACAAACCCTGAAAAATGGTAACTTAATTCTTTGAGCTACTAAGTCATTCTAAAAGCTCTGAAAACAAAACAAAACTTGCCAATTAAAGCATTACCGACAAAATTTTAGTAATTCTCTCTCAGGAAGAATAAAAGATCGCCATCTGATTTTTTTTTTTCAAGGCTTTTGATTTTTCTTTCCTTTTTTCCCCTTACTCTAAACCAGCAGATTTATAAGGCATGTACTTGAACAGCAAAACCATTTGCCATTTGGTAGAATTGGCTGACATTTCATTTTTTCTGGGCAGATTGCAGATTAGTTTGACATTATTTTCCTGGGTTCTGAGCTATATCATTAGCATATTGCTTATGACTAAAAGCAAAGTAGTTTCATTTTGTGGCATAATAGCCCACTTTTTCTACAAGTACCAAAAATTATGATTTCTCTGAAAATAACTAGGTATTGCTCCAGTGTTATAAAAGAAAAAAAAAAACAAACAAACCAGAATTCTATAAATGTAACAGAATGTATCACTAAAATGGTGTGTCAGAGGAGAACGAAAACCTCCATAAAAGCATGATGTGTTTACTGTTGATATCGCTAAATCTTGGCTAGAAATGAGAAACATTCATGAAATATTGGGCTTAAACTGAGATTACATCAGTATGGTAGCAATATCATACTTGTCAACTAACGGAATATAACTGCCTTGTTGTACTACATGAAAATGAAAATTCACTTTTTGATCTAAGGCATAATTCTTTTCCTGTTCGTGTTGGATAGCTTTTTGTTTTTAATGTAAAGAAAATAAGAGCCAGGCAACTGTACCACAAGATGGCTTTGTTTGGGGAACCAAGGGAATAACAAACTGCTGATCATTTTTTAATTAAAGTAGAGATCAAATAATTACCAATGCTCTTATTTCAGTTTTCAGTATATTTGCTCACATTCCATCTTTCCTCCACTGAATTAGCTCTAATATATAAAATAAATAGGGCCACATTGTATAATTGTTGGGTTCTTTTCTACGTAAAAAGCAATTGTAGTATTATAGTGGCACATGACATGGATGAGCTACATTGAACAATTGACTTCCTATGATTTTTTCCCTTTTTTTCATAATGCATTTTTTCATAATGCTGACATATTTTATGAAGACAGAATATCTCGTTGCTGTAAAATGCTGCTTTTACTGACAGTAAGCACCTAAGTGAAGTATTGTGCAAATGTTTTGGTCATACACACTTTAGTATTTAAGCAAAACATCAAACCAATTAGTAAGCCATGCTTCAGCGATAAAGTATATAGTCTGCTAGCAGGTTTTAATACATTTTTTTGCCCTAGTTACGTTCATGGATTTAATTCTTCCTAGTTGCATGGCAGTGGATAGAAAGTCTTGAGGGACAAACTATAATTTCATGGTCATCTAAGATAATTGTTATACTAATTGACTATTCCATTTCCCATTTGTTTCATTGACATTTTGAAAGGGTGAAAGAGATTGTTTTTCATGAACTGGTTTTTAACCTCCCCCCACTATTTTTGGTACTGAGGGGTGTTCAGGAATGATGTACATTGCTTCAACATACTATATTCGTGTTGTGCATCAAAGGTGACCTGGTTTTTGCAATATCTTAGATAAAATGCTATTATTCCAGGAAAAAAATGTATTCAATTTTCAGGAATGATTTTAGGCATATCAGGCACATCTCCTTTTCGTTCTAGCATGCCCATCTTCTTCTAATTCACTCTATATGTTAGGTTTTATCTAAGGGAACTCTGTGCATTCAATTTTCTCCAGGTACAGAATGCAGCAGGGTTGGAGTGGGATAAGAAACACACAAACGAATAAGAAAAAACCTTAGAAAAGACATTTATAGAAATTACATTCCTTTGATTCTAATCATCTTTTTTATTATTAGGTTTATTCTGATTTATATTATGCTTTAAGACATAACATGATTTTACTCTGGCTTCAGAATTGCCTTTAATGTTTTTGGATAGATATTTATCAACCTCTTTGGGCTATAATCAGATTATTATTATTATGAATATCAAAATTTTCCTTCCCTGAAAAGTTGTTCATACACATGCATCTAGAGTCTTCCAATGGGTAAGAATTCTTAATTAAAAAGCCAAATTTATTCTAGTTTTAATCAATGTCACATTGCTACAATCTAAATGAGCTTAACGTTATCGAATTTTATCTTCCTAATGGGGAGTAAAAAGATAAAAATTCTAAATATATGGCTTTTGAAATGAGTGGTATGCTGTTGGTTTGTTGTGGAAGTGGATCAAAATACATGGAGGCATGCTAGCTCTTTTAGGTCCCTAGAGTTTTATTTGGTGTATTATTCTGATAGAACTTGAAACCATATCCAAGTAGGCCATGGAAGTCAAAGTACTACTGAAACTGATCCACTTATTCCCATGGAGCACTTTTGGCTCTCCATGTTTGACCGCTTGCTACTTGTAATTCAGATTAAATATGCACCATTCTTTTCAACAAGAACTAAAAAGGAATTTATATTTTATTTCCATTTTGAGGAGAAATAAACAGAGATAATTTTATTTTGCTTAATGAATATTGGTTCCAGCCAGAGTGAGCCCATTGCTATTTCCTCAAAAGCCAGCAGATAAAAACTCATCAGCATTCTAATGAATTGTTTTTATGTCACAAAATGAGAGTGGTTGTGTTTTTTGGTGGTTTTGGTTTTGTTTTTTGTTTCTGTTTTTTTAAGCACATCAGGGAGACAGTATTTCAGGGAGTGACAGAGGCAGAAAGCAATGCCTTTTTAGTCATTTCTTTATCTGTGTTCCAGTATTTGTGGCCAGATGGCCCTCTGTGCCACAGAGAGAGGGTGAACATCTTGGCAAGGTAGAATGTCTTGAGAGGATATCAAATTGTCCTATAAATGTATTAAAAAAAATTTACTAGTTCTCTAGTTTGCTACTTAATTGAAGAAACGTGCCTAGGGTCATTCACTGACCTCCACAAATCATCAGTGATGCAGCTGGAGAGGGAACCGAAGACTCGTGTTTTCAAGCACACTGTATTACATATGCCACTGCCATTGAACAAAACATTTCATCAGTGCTAGAGGGAATACCTTACTGTGAGCAGTCATTTTAAGCACATGCCTGTCACACTAAGATTTTCCTAAAACCATCTGCATAGTATTGTTTGCTTAAAATTTTCTGGAATATAATAGAGATGAAATTTCAGTTTTACACTGACTGCAATGGAAACGACAATAAAGGGAACTACTTATTACCATAGAAACAAGAAAGTATGCACAATGTCAACAACATTTGAAACGAACAAGACTCTTGATAACAGCACATTATAACCTAGCATCCTTTGCTTACAGAATAATTTTGGTTTTATGATTTTACTAAAATGCATACTGGTGGCTTATATTTGCAGAACTAGGATTCTCTCAAGAAGCTGTGATGCTCAACTAGGTTATTCAGAATATATTCTATATTCAGAACATAGAATCAAGTAATCTAAACTTAGTGATGGCAACTGGACTCCAAGGTGTACAGATAGATTGGAGAGTAAAAATTACACTGATCTGTGTTTTTATTGTGACATTGTATATTATTTGACAATGCTAGAGACTATGTTATCTCCCTAGCCTAATTTTTCATATAATTAAAATTATCATTTTAAGCATTTGTAATATTTTAAAGTTTTCACCACTCATAATAGAAAATGTTGTGATAGGTAATATATTCTTACTTGACTTTTTATACATAATACATTAAGCACATTTAACATTTTGCTTAGTCTGGGCTAGTAATTAAGGCTATCGATTATAGTATTTCGCTGTGACCCATAGATACCTTCGGTACATTTTGTTTAATAGCCCTGCTTGTGTTTACTCTAAATAACTCTAATCTGCCATAGTGCATCCTTCCTATCAACTGTAACTTCACTGCTGCCCGTGGTCCTTCTTCATATTCTTCATTTACTTACTATTTCCTATCTATGTGAATCCGTTAGAAATGTCTGCAGAACAAAAACAAATAGGCTCTGAGTAAACGTATAAGACTTTTCCTATGATTAAAATGTGGGTGCCTTGATGAATGTTTTATAAAATTTATTTCTGCTGCCCAAACATCTCTTTTATCAACTTCTAATTCCAGGCAAATTTCACATGATTGAGACTGCTGGATGGCTAACTTAATATTAAGTAGAGTTATTATATTTTGAAAGTATTAGATACAATATTGTACAAATGAAAAATTTGACATATAGAAAAAAAGAGAGAGTTTCAGGGTTCATCTAGCAAGTCAATTAAATAATATTGAGTCATTCAACAAATAATCATTACTTAGAGACAGAGATTGAACTGTCACTCCATACTATTGGTTAGATAATGATTAACACAGACTCTTGAAATTAAAAATGAGAGTTTTTGAAGGGCAATTCACTTGTGTTCTAGAAAGTAAATCTAACATTTTACTTTTATTTACTTTTTTGCAGAGATATACCATACCAAATTGTAATACCAGCCTTATAGCAGAAATATGTAAATGTTTGGTGAAATAGGCTCTATAAAGAAAATACATCCCTCATGGGCACATATTGTAAATACAACTTACTGTAAATTTTACTCCAAATTCCAGAACATGAATGAAACTATTATGAAAAAAGGAAGATAGGAAATAATCTGATTACTTGAAGGCTTTTATATAAAAAATTTTAAATAACTGAAGCAGGAAATTGAAATTTTGTAGTAACTACAATTTATCATCTCAGATTAATTACCATAGGGTTTAAGTTTAATTTGGGGGTCTTGGCAACAAAGTCATTTGCTTATTAGAAGGGGTATTAATAAGTTACAATCTCCATTTCTTTGTTTAGGTTTTTAGTGGGCATCCTCTTATTATTATTATTATTATTTTTTTGCTAATATGAGATCTCCCAAATAAAATAAGGATTTATCTCACACTTTGCCTTCTAGATGGATGAGTCATAAAGAGACCTGCTTTTCAATGTCCTAAGTCATGTCTGCACATGAAAGATAGTAATTTCTTAGCTGTAGGTTTTTTCTCACATCTTAAAACAGCAGAAATTCTTAGAGCTTTGAATTTTCAAAAAGTGACAGCAACTTTATTTAGAAAATAGTAGTTAATTCCCATGCCTCAGTTTCCTTGCAGTAAAATGACAGAATTTTAGCTTACATGATCTCTAAAGCTCCTGCCAACTCTAAGATGTATTGAATCATATTAAAGATTGGAGGATGAGTGTGCATCCATTGATATTTGGCCTTTGGATCTGGTCTACCTGCCAAGAAATATTTATTTTCTTGGCAGCTTGTCATGAAAGGTGAGAGATTCTTGGCATTTTTTCACCTGATCTTTTAATATTCATTCAAGCGTGGCTATTTGTCTGTGGTCAAAGTTGTGGTCTGCAAAGATGTACATCCTTTTTAAACTCCATTTTCTAGGATTTTGAGTCTGTTCTGACAATTTGTATTGGAACATGTAAGAAGACCAGGTGATAGTGCAAGTGGCAAATTAAGTTCGGAGCTTTGCAGGAAACGGCAGAGTATAATGTTCGTTGAAAAATTATGATGAAAATTTATGAGAAGGCAAATTTTAGTTAAATGCCAGGCCTTTCTGATGACAGGAATCATCTAAAAAGGAAACTAACTGCCATGTGTAGTGTGAGTTCCCTATCAATGGGTGTATTCAAAGAGCAACTGTATGGTTATATGATGGAGATTCTCAAAACCAGTGAGTGGGAGACTAGATGACCTTGTCTTAAAGTTCTTAATTTTAACTTAAAATTAAATTTAAGTTTCTGTGAGTCCAAAATAAAATATAATTATACTGATCTGGGAATTTTGCTTGAGTAAGGATTCCATGAAGAATTAGACTCAGAACATCTGTCTTTCTCAGCTAATGCACTGGGTAAGTTGTCCTGATACTCTACAGTGATACATTAGAGTCATTAATAAGCCAGGTTTTCGACACAGATCTGACTAGCATAAGCAGGAAAAAGAGATTCTTTGGAAGGATATCTTTAGTTTGCAGAATTGAATAAGCAATTTAAATCAAGCCTTGAGCAAAGATGGAAACCATAGTAGCCCTGCATCTCCACAGCAGAATTTGTGGACTAAGAGTTGATGACTCAGTTTCAAAACTCTTCTATTCCTGTGTCTATGCTCGGTATTCAAATTTCCAAACAAAACTGATGGACCTAAATTAAGTAATAACACTCTTGTGGTCAATGGAGGGAGTGGGAAAGGAGATTGGTAGGTGAGGAGACCCTGGGTACTGTGACTGCTAGCCCCACCAGAACTAAGGTCTAGTAAGAATATTGATTAAAGTGATATTTTGAGACAGGGATGGGTTAGGAGTTGCTCAAAGGAGGGGATAAGATCTTACTAAAAGAATTTCTTCTTTCTGTGTCTTCCCAGTGGCATCTAAGCTTCTTGAAGTCAAGGATTATGTCTTGCTCACTGTTAAATCCCCAGCCTCTACTCCCAGTCGTTAGAGCATAGGATTTTGTGTAGTAAATATTTGTTAAACAAATGAATGAATAAATAACTAAATGAATTTAAGTGATGTAGTTTAGTGCTGGTCCACTCTCAGTAGATGAAAAGAATACAGTTTAGCAAACTATTGCCCCAGAGACCCTCAGAGGCTATTATCATACATGTTGACCACTAGATAGTGAAGGAAGTTCAAGCTTCATTTGTTTTCTTCCCTTTTGCCTTTTATTTCTTCTCCCCCCTCCCTCCCTCCCTCCCTCCCTCCATCCATCCCTTCCTTCCTTCCTTTTTTCTTTCCTACCTTCCTCCCTCCCTTCCCTTTTTTCTTGCTTTCTTCTATGTCTTCATTATATATTTACAGATCATAAAGACAGTGATTTGTCTTTATTAACAAAATATAATTATACACAAGGATATCTGAAAGATAGCTATTCTGTTGGTATTCTCTTAATAGTTGAACACAGCAGATGGACTGTAAGAGTCGTTGCCAAAAAGTCTTGGATTCTAAGGTGTTTTTAGTGTTTCCTGTGTTTCTAAGGAAACTGTAATAATCAAGTCTCTCATCTGATTTTTTTTAAGCTTTGATGAAATCCAGTTCAAAAGTAGACCTAATCATAGTTTATAATGAGCTTTGGGAGATTTTTCTTGTAAATTTGAAGGAAAAAAAGACAGAATCATAAGAGAATTTCAAATGCTATTAACAAGGCTGGAGTTGTTGTTGAAATCAGAAAATAACTGTCTTAAAAATAAATTGCATATTTATCATGTTCATTATATCCATGTTTGAATAACTATTGCTGGCAACTCAGAGTTCTTTGCATTTTACAGGCACATAAATGCTTCCATATCAGTAACAAACATACCTAAAGAATGGTCACCGTAGCAAGAAGATTCTGTTTGATGCACAGAATCTAGAAGAAGCAGTAGCATCGTCCTTTAAAACACATTTCTTTCTGTCAGCAAATGTACATGAAAGATAATAGCTTATACTATTTCAAGTACTATGCATAAATTCAAAGTGTTTACAAGTCAGCAATTTTTAGACCCTACTTACCCATAGCTGTTTGTGATCATGAGGCATTTGAAGCTTCTTTAATAGTTATATTGTTACGTAATAACTGTAGGAGTATAAATTACCTTAAAGCTCAAACAGAAAATTAACTAAACTATGAAACATTAACATCTTCACATAAAATGAAAATCCAGTGATATCAAGAATGCTACATTAATAACTATGCTCCTGGGGCTTCCCTGGTGGCGCAGTGGTTGAGAATCTACCTGCCAATGCAGGGGACACGGGTTCAAGCCCTGGTCTGGGAAGATCCCACATGCCGTGGAGCAACTAGGCCCGTGAGCCACAACTACTGAGCCTGCGCGTCTGGAGCCTGTGCTCCGCAACAAGAGAGACCACAATAGTGAGAGGCCCGCGCACCACGATGAAGAGTGGCCCCCGCTCGCTGCAACTAGAGAAAGCCCTTGCACAGAAACGAAGACCCAACACAGCCAAAAATAAGTAAATAAATTAATTAATTAAAAAAAAAAGCATTAACCTGACATTTATTTATTAAAAAAAATAATAATAACTATGCTCCTGTTTTACTTTTAGAATATCATCAGTGGCTATTTGATTCACAGGCTGTCATATGTTTAGGTGACTACTGATTTATTCCAAACCCATTGTTATCAGGAAGGGTAAGAAAATATAAATAATCATTGGGATGATATCTTCCATTAATGAAGAACTACCTATGTGTTAAGCCACACAAGAAAAAAAAATATATTTTATGGAGAATTAGATTGTCTTCTGACTATGCTTATGGAATATATGCTTAGGAATAGGTAAGCTCAAAGCCATTTGAAAAACAGGCAGGCAAAAAAAAAAAAAAAGACAAACTCCAAAACTGATAGATTTTCCGCTCAACTGGAATAGATCAATTTTGTATAGCTCATGGAAGAACATCCAATGCAGGCAAAAATCAACATGACTCCATCAGGAACACTTCTTGGTGGATTAATCTAATTTCCTTCTGTGCCAGAGTGACAGACTTAGTAGATCCATCTGAAGTCAAAGTCTCAGTATAACTTGATATAGTGAGGCTTTTCTTCTGTTCTGAACTATTCCCAGTTAACAGCCTGGAAAACCTAAACTTTTCTACCAATACGCAAAAGCTTGGCAATAGTTTTGGCCATACTAATAAACCCTAGTTTTGACATATCAAATAAACCCTATCAGAATGATCACCTAATATGTCTATACATGATCTCAATAACACCACCACCAAAACAATAAAGAATAACTGACATTTATTCAGCCCTTATTATGTGCCAGGTGTTATTCTATGGTATTTGTATATATTAACCCATTTATTCTGTTCAAGAAGCAGCATCAGGTACTGTTTAAAGGCAGGGACTCCAGGGTCTGGGTTCAAACTCTAGTTATACCACTTAGCTGTGTGGCCTTGGGCAAATTATTCAACCTGTCTGTGCCTAGGATTCCTCGTGTGTAATTGGTGATTAAATAATCTTTAGTCCTTAGAGTTGCTGTAAGGATTAGACGAGTTATTGTTCATAAAATGACTAAACAGTAGCTGGTCCTCAGCCATGCTACAAGCATTGTTAGTTAAATAAAAATGTAACCCAAACAATAAATTGTCAACTACAGAATAATGCTTAGTAAGGAGTTGGCCAAAATACTGCTTTTTGTGATGAGTTCCAAACAGTGCCCAATGATAGAAAATGATTGAGTAAGCGGAGTATATCATAGCAGAAGAAGTGCTGTGATTTCAGTGGGACATTGGTTGAGCATATGTCCAGAACACAGGGCTGTAATTACTTAAAATAAACAGACACTAGGTTGTGTTGATGGAAAAGTGTCAAAAGAGCCTTGACACTGGGTTTAGTGCTTTCACCTCTTTTCAATGTATTATAAGCAATTTAGTTTTCTCTCCCTCCCCTTCTTCTTCCTTTCTTCCCTTTTCCTTTTATTTTTAAAAATAATTTGGAAGAAAAGGAGATTACCTGGGAAACACAATAGCAATGTCTTTATTATTGAAACCTATGCTGGAGAAAATCAATAGAGTTTGGATTAACAGATTATCTGTATAGTATATTTTGTATTCTAAGCAGAAATATAAAGCTTTCCTGTCACATGTCATCATTTATGACAAAGCAGGATGGGCTCTGCTTTTTGACTCACTGAACTTCCATGATAATTCTGTTCCATTGAACGGGGCCTTCATTGTACCCTGGGGAATGAAAACTGGGCTTTGGTCCTGCCTTGGAAGTAAGATGCATGTAACTCAATTTGTTGCACCCTATAAGACCTGTATTATTGTTTTGGATCCTGTATAAATCACCACCAAAGTGCTTCTCTCTATTGTGTCTCCTCTCAGTTATTATTTTATTTTGTATTCCATACCTGTGATATACCTCTCTCTTCTTATGCTATATGGAATTTTTTTTTTCCAAATCAACTAGACTTTTTTGAGTGCCTCCTCTATCCCATGCTCTGTGCTCTTACACATTTCAAATAATTTAATCCTTAAACTGGCTCTTTGATAGAGTTATCATTCTGCTTGTTGTTCAGTTGGGGAAACAGGTTTAGAAAAGTTACCTTGCTCAAGGCTCTCCAAGGTAGGTGTGAGCTGAAGTTCAAGCCCTGGCCTTCTCACTGTACAATCTGCACATTTCTTCCAAACCTTCTGTTGAGTTGTGCTCAAGGGATAAATATGCAAAAGTGCCTCCAAATATAGAGGGTCTGTCTGTTCTTTGTTAAATAATAAAATCCACCCTAGCGTGGATCCCATGTTTCCTATTTTTCTAGGTAATTTGTTCAAAGCTAA
Organism: Balaenoptera musculus; assembly: GCF_009873245.2. NCBI lineage: Eukaryota > Metazoa > Chordata > Mammalia > Artiodactyla > Balaenopteridae > Balaenoptera > Balaenoptera musculus. Next base: position 57,898,096 of record NC_045796.1, on the reverse strand, counting down.
ACAAACATTTATTTCTTCATCTTTGCCATTCTTTCCTTCTTTCCACCTGAAGTTTCTCCTCTCTTGAACCTTTTAAGACACCTTTTCAGATTGTTTCTTTTTCTTTTTTCTTTCCTTTTTTTTTTTTTTTTTGCTAGTATCCACTCTTGACTCATCTTTATTTTTTTTTATTGATTAATTTTTATTGGAGTATAGTTGCTTTACAATGTTGTGTTAGCTTCTACTGCACAGCAAAATGAATCAGCCATACATATACAGATATCCCCTCCCTTGTGGATTTCCCCCCCATTTAGGGCACCACAGTGCATTAAGTAGAGTTCCCTGTGCTATACAGTATGTTCCCAAGGGTTGTCTATTTTTTGCAGAGTATCAATAGTGTATATGTATCAATCCCAATCTTCAGATTGTTTCTTAATTTCAGATTATAATTTCTGTATTTTCTCTGGGAATATTTAGTTATGTCACTGGGGAGATACTCACAGAGAATTGGCCTTTTTCCTGACAAAACAGATTAGCGCTACTCTGATCTTCTACCTCCCAGGTGTGCAGAAGACTCCAATGCATCATCGCACAAAACAAAGCCAAGCAGCACTTCCTGCTGCTTGGCATCTAAGGGCCTCTAAAGGCCTATAGGCCATGTACATATTTTCAGTTTGAGTAGCCTAAAGTGGCTTATTTTAAGTGCAGATTTCTTGGAAGTTTACTGTTTTCTCTTATAAATTTTGTCTACATTTTGCATTTTACTTTGTAATACAGAGGTTTTTGTTGAAATATAAAAATAATGTGTTTCTCAAGTCTTCAAGGAAACGTGTCTAACCATATTTGTGTACCATGTTTATCCTGCGGATATATGCATCCCAGCACAAGGCTGAATGCTCTGGGGGTAGAAGTACCCACTTAGAAACACAGACTTTAAAGAGAGCTATGTTTCATCTTGGAACCTGCACAACTAAATTATGGAAGCCTTTCTGAGAACACATGACACTGTACAGTTACAAAACGTATGTGTGCATCTTTATGTTTCATGGACACTTGGCTTGATTTCGGAGCATATGAAAAAAATGACCATGAGTTTGTTACATAAGCATAGTGCCAATATGTATAATATTCTTTCATAAAAGCAACTTTGTACTTGGCTAAGATTATAATTTTGAGTTAATTAGAGATACTAGAACCATAATTATATCACTCAATTCTTAAGCAGGAAACCTTGAAGTCTTTCTCAAAGACTTCCTAAAGATTTATTTAGATTTTATAATTAGTGTTCCTTTTTATCATTAGTCTGATTATATATCTAAATTTTTTGATGCCTTTACCTCTTCTTTCCCATTTCCATGAGATCAGAATTCTTATTTATCTGTACTGCCGTTTAGTTCTCAATATTTTTTTCTGAACAGATCTCTCCAGCTTTCTCATTCCCCTGCATCTGATGCCCCATCCATCTCTCTCATGCTGCTGAATCAAGCAAAGCCTCTCCCCTATTTGTTTAAATGTATTGCACATACTTTTCATGGTTATTCAGTTTTGGATTGCAGGCTCTCAAAGGGCATGGATTACTTCCATTCACTTATGCTCTGTACAAGAGTGATATCACACTGTGAAGATAATAATCATGAGAAAAATCTTTGATGGACTAAGCATCTTACTATCAAAACAAGAATATAAAAGACTGCAATTTCCTGAAATATGATTTCAGAAAAGGCATGATAACTATTTCTGTCTTAGAATTTGTTTACTTTAAATATCACATAATAATCACCTCTAATGATAAACATGATACTCTTAGAAATATTGAAGTTTTATGTTGGCATTTTATTTGGGAATTTTTTCATATCTCCACCCATAATTTGTCTTAGCTTTTCTGTTAAGTGTTAAAGTTCTCAAAAGATCTTCTTCTTCATCTACTGAGAGACATTGTAGTACAGCAGTTAAGTGCAAAGACTGGAGACAAACTGAAGGTATAAAATCCTGATTTCACCATTTATTAACTATGAGACCCTGAGCAAATTATTTAATCTTTCTGTGCCCTACTTTTCAGAGGATGATAAAGCACAGGATTGTTGTGTGGATTATAAGTGTTGTGTGGATTATAAGTGATATATGTTGAAGAATTTAGAACAGTGCCTGACTCATTGCAAATGCTTCGTGCATATTAATTAATATTGTTCTGTGATATTATTTTGTTATCTCCTGAACTGAACTTGATAATTCTACAGTGTGCCTTTCATACCTTGTGGCTTTTCTGTTTTTCTTTAACTCTCATCAATTTTTGCGTCTTTAGCTCATGTCTTACTTATGAAATAAACACCTGACATCTATAATATGGTATTTCCCATTTCCTCCCATAACATGTGAAATTAGTGAAAGCAGAGGAAGAGCTGAATATTCCAATTTTCCCCTCCAAATTGCACTTATTGGTCTGTGGCATGCATTGCCTGTTAGCAATTTCTTTCATCATCATCATCATCATCATCACCATCTCTTGAGCATGATCATCGTAACTAACATTTATTGAATGCTTAAGACCTGCCAGGAGCTAGTCTAAGCGCTTTATATTTATTGAATTATTTAATCTTCACTAGAGTCACATGAAGTAGGTAATATTATCCTCAGTTACAGATACAGACATGTTGTAGGAGTGTCGTTACTCCTCTTGCTTCCTTCTTACCTTTGCATTGCCTCAGAGAAACATTATAGCTGAAACACCCGCTTGTAGGTGATCCACCATCCCTTCCCTACTTTGAACCCTTGGAAGATGACAAATGACCATTGAGTGGATGATATGTTTATCATTCCTCTTATGACAATTTTGAGGATTAATTTAGGGGACATTAAATGTCCAACGTTTGAACACATGGATCAGCCTGATTGCTTTTGGCAGGTACTAAATTAGAGGGAGAAACATATACAAAATAAATTGTGACATACAATGAAAATGAGTTGCTGTGTGGGGTTTCATGTAATGCCTCCTGGATTGATCAAATGGAGGAGGCCTAGAAATGATGAATTGAAAAAAAAAAAAAAGGCCTCTAGTATTGCTCTGTGGTAGGGGGGGACAAACTGGTGGGGTGGGAGGAGAAGGCTTGGCACTTCATAGAAACAGATGCTTGAACTGATTTTGCAGGTGGTTTTATGCTAGTTCATGGTGGGCTCTTTGGCAGATCTTTCCCTTGGCTCCTTTAGTTCAATCCAGGCTGGAGGTGACACTGTGTATCTCTGCTGGCAATATGTGTACACTGACCTTGCCAATATTTTTCCAGTTCACATTAAAAAATATTTTTATTTACTTTTTATCTGATTTTAATGCAGTAAGCTTTTTTTTTCTTTCAATTTAAATGTTTAGAGAGCCACTTTATGGATGAAACTGCCTTGATTGCTATCATGAATCTTCCATTAAAATGCTAGGGTGAGAATAGGTTCTTAGATACCTGCTCTTGTTGGCTGAGTTTAAAATCCTGGATGCAATATTTTAGACTACAGTAATAAAAGCTAACACTTGCTGAGTGGTCACTGAGTGTCAGTGTTTCAGGCGCTTTACTTAGTTTGTAGGTTTTAATTCTCACAGCAATCCAATGAGGGAGGAACTATAGTTATCCCCACTTTACTCATGGAGAAAAGAAAATATGGAGGGGTTAAATAACTTATCTGAGGCTACTCAAGAGGTGGCTGAGTAAGATTTGTACCCAGGGCTCTGTCTTCAGAACCCATGCTCTTGACCATGACGACACCTCCTTTTGGATAGTCATCTCCAGGCAAGGTGCTTCATTGCACAGACTATTTTCTGTAGCTGTCAAGCTCAAAACAAGCCAGAAACTCTTTTTCAGAGACATACAAAATTATAACTTGAACTTGTTCTTCTGTGTTCTCTGCTTTTTACCAGCTTGAGAATAGGAGACCTAAGTTTTTATTTTAATTAGTAACATTGAAATACGTTAAATAGAATCTGTGGCGGCAGCTGTGTATTCTCACTTTAACTTGAAAACTACATTCATTGATATCTTTTTAGTCTTTGGAAAGAAATCTATTGTCCATTATAGCTGCTACTGCTCTGAACCCTTTTGATAACTGTCCGTGCAAGTGTCTCTTCTGTCTTCTTGGGGAAAATAACAATGGCATACTGTACTTCACAGGTGCAAAAATGAAATGATTTGCTCCATCATTAAGTTTGCTTAATTTACAGCTTTTTATGTTTAATTATGTCTGTTGTTCATAGATTGGATATTGAGGATCCGACAAAGATGGTATTTGAATCAGCTTTGTAATGTCATTGAGTAGGTCTTACACTGCAGGATACTTACGTCTTTTCTCCAATTGTGACAGTTTGGATATCCTCAGGGGTTCCGAGCTGTCTTCAATTATGCCAGCTGTCTGAATATGGAATGTAAAACTACTGTTACAGTGGGGAATTAAATATTATTTGGCCCAATTTTACCTTTCTAGTCAAAAGTAAATAGCACGTGGCTGCATATGCAGCGAAAGTAGACACATGCGGTGCGTGCAAATGTGCTGTGGGTACAATTTCCCTTTCAAAGCATTTATGGTTTGGAGAGAACACCCATCTGCCACTAGTAAGTCAAGTAACCTTGGGTACGTTCCTTTACCTCTCTGGGATTTTATTTCCTTACCTCTAAAAGGAAGGGGTTATTCTAAATCTTTTGGAAACCATTTGGGATTGAATCATGAATGTTTCATGATCTTGGGAATTTTATTATTCTCACCTCTGTACTGTTTCTGCTCCAACTACCTGGGGAAGTCTCAGGTCAGCACCCAACTATGCTCACCCGTGACTCTGCAGTTTCCTCGAGAATAAACAACAGTAGCCAAATCACTGTGATCTCAAATTTCCCCCTACCCTGTTATCCTTTGAGATGCATGTTTCCTGGGAGCTTGTCCAGAAAACGTTTAGAATTAAATTTATCAGAATATAAGAATTTTCTTTTGAGACTGGTGCACAGTAAACTTCCAGCTGATCGTTAAATGTGTGGTTCCCATTTGGAAGAGCTTCACATAGCAGCTATAAATGGGTGGTTTAGGTGGGATTCCTGGCTGTGGAGAATGGGGCGGTTGGGTGGTGGCCACTTTTTTGAGCCCATAAAGACTGTTCTAGTTCATCTTTGAATGCCACCTTAAGTTACGCATGACTTATTATACTATTCCTTTTTACCACTAATCCACAGTCATGGCAGACCTAGGGATTAGGGTCAGGGGGACAGAATTTTAGGGGAGTAAGAAGACAATGTGGGACATTCATAATCTAGAAGCTTAAATTGTTTTCAGTTAGTCACTGGGTACAGTTATATCTGGATCTGGCTGAGTCCCAATTATGTTCATTCATTCGTTTGATAAACAAGAATTTGTCATGCACCCAGCATGTGATGGCATTCTTCTAGGTCCTGGGAACACAAATGTGAACAAGACAGAAAAAAACTTTTGACCTCGTAAGACTTATATCAGGAAGAGTTCAACAATTCGATGTGAGTTGACTTTCAGACCAAGTATCATTGTTATGCCTACTTATGTAATTCTTCTCTTCACTTCGCTTCTTTTTGGTTGTTAGAATGCTCTCTTGTCACAAAAGCCAAACAGATAGTCCCAGTGTAATAGACAAAATGTGATTATGTGGTGGTCTCTCACTTTCTGAAATTGTGGCAAGGATTATGAGCTGCGAAGATTGATGTAAAGCTTGAGCATCAAACACAGAGCTGACTTTAGGTAATTAGTGAATCATAAATGAAAACTTTTGGGTGAATTTTAGTTTGGACTATCATCAGGTCGGTCATGCTGGGGAGTACTTGGGAGGGAGGGAGGTGTGTGGAGTTTTCTCTCAGTGCCGTGGCTGGAGGGGAGGAGAGAAGAACTATCTACTTGTGTTTTAGAAAAGAGAAGACCTTGGAAATGGGAATAAATTCATAGGTGAACTGCACAAATTGTATATTTCTCTCATTTGGCAGTTGAAGAAATTTGAGCTGGAATATCTCAAATGAATGATCAGAATTATACAGAAAGTTAATCAGCAGTTGTGGTGTTGAAGGTTTGAGGCAGTGGGATTTAGCATCCTGAACTTTCTAGTTTTGAGAGGATAGTCCTGAGCTTTCACCCAGAGGACGTCTGTTCTTTGCTTTTTCTTAATTCTCTGGAAATATATTATGGGTCTCGTGCAACATTGCCTTCTGCATATGCCCTGGCTGGTTTATGTATGGGTGGGAAACCTCAGTGTGTGCATTTAGCTTTGTTGGCCTTTGGGATGCTTCACTGTACAAGATGCAGCACTAATCAGATGCCCTGCCCAGCACAGATGTGTCTCACCTGCTGTCTGTACACCTGAGAATTGGAAAGGTGATGTGCTCAGCATTCTATTATAAGCTTATTTCTCTAGGAACTTCAAAATCCTCTAATGAAAAAGCCTCTCCTGCTACCTGAGGCTTCCTTTTACTCTTTCATTGGTGTTCCAACACGATCGATAGGAAATACTCTCAAAACACTCTATCTGAAGTTCAAACTACTGGACTCTGAGAAGTCTGGGCAGTCCTGCACAGCAGCATACTCTTTAACTTCCACTTGTAATCATATTGGAAATGTACATGATCAAATTACTTACTCCTCAGTGCCATCCTTGTGAATATTTCCTCCTCATCCATTCAACAGTCAAGGGCAGTTCTCTGTCAGGCACAGAGAGGAAATACAGAATGTCTTCAAGGAGCTCCTATTTTTGGAAAGGAGACAGAAAAAGAAAATAACTGATGTACAATATTATAAACACTGTAATAGAGTTATACACAGAGTACCATAGGTATTATATGACACAACAATAGATGTTTATAATGATTGTCCTTTGTCATTAGGAAGTGGTTAAATGTTTCCAAAATTCTCAATTAAAAGGTTGGGATTTATCAAATTTATCATAGAAAGGCTTAATTCAACATGTGTTAATTAAAGTGATATATATCAGTTGTGGAATTTGTCATTATTTTGAATATTTGATATTCTAGAAATTTCTGATGAGTGAAGAATTATTTTGTTTGTACCCGCTATAACCTCAGCATTTACAACATTTCCTGGCACATAGTACAAGCTAAATAAATATTTAATGAACGCATGAATTATCCTTAAAAGAAAAAATACCACCATCAGAATTTGATTACAGAGTCATAGCGGAAATTACCACAGAGAGTTTAAACTCAGGGGCTTAGTCTGCACAAAGAACCAACAAGGCCAACATCAGAGTTGTTTTTTTTTCTTGTATGAGCAAGTTAAATTTGCGTTATGGAAGGCAGCAGGGCAAAGATATTTGGGAATCGAGTTAAAACAGTTAGGTTCTGCAGCCATAGATCCAACTTTAGAGAATTGGAAGGAGCCACAGGAGTCTAAAAGTCAAAGTAATAAGGACAAAGGCAAAAACAGGAAACCGCCAGAAAGTGCCTTAAACCTTGTCAGGAGTTGTCTTAAATCTCAGTGCCCAGCTCATGCCTGCCCCTCCACGCCACCTTCCAAAGAAACTGCCTGCTGACGGGCACGGCGCCTCAATGGACTCTTATGGTTTGGGCCATTTTCTTGTCCAGACCTGGTTAGATCTGGATGGGCTCCTGACCCACAGACAGCTAACCCATTCTTCTACGCCTGACCTGGCATCAGAATTTAAGGTGTGTGTATCTATAGTGCAGAGACGAAAACTGTTAGTGGGAGGAGCTGAATCAGGAAAGCCACGGCTGAAGGTATGAGGGAGCAGAAGTCACAAGGAAAAGAATGAAGAGTTATGCAGGGTGAGCTGAGACCCCATGTGAAGGCAGGACCAGACAACCCTGGAGAGACACAGAGGGACAGGGCTACTGAATCTCCTGAAGGCTTTTTATTCCCAGTACCCATGTCCTTAGAACTGCACCTCTCCACCTCCACGCAGACTCACACATACAAGATTTTTATTGCTGTTGCTGTTGTTAAAGGTAACTAAAGTAGAATTTTGTTCTTTCCAACCCATTCAAAAAGCCAATTAAAATATTCACAAATGCTAATTTTTTGTTGTTGGGATGTTAGGTGGAATTAATCAAGAGAATTGTGTGGGCAGAGCATTTCCATCGCTGTGTTTGGATGAAAGCAGCTCAGATCTCTTCTCTTAACTGCCCCTATGTCTACCCCTGTCTGGGTTAGTTGGCCTCTCAGAGTTGCCTGTCAAACTCTATATATCACTATCATGACAATCAATATAGCTTTGACATTCTCTCTTAATCGGACTCTACGTCTGTATTCTCCACTAGATAGTAGGCTCATAAGTGTAAGGTTCTGAATTATTTATTGTTCCTCTTTTAGTGCCCACTCTAGTGCCACAAAATGCCCAAACTGAATACATTCTTGACACATGATTACTGAAAAAAAATCTGTGCTTGGATATAGAAAGGATACCCTCTGTTATTAAATATACTGACTTAAATATTGAATATTTTCCCAAATAAACCATATTTATATGTAATCACTCAAAGTGAAAGGATATTATATGGTAGCACTATGATGTGACTGAGTGATCTAATAAATGTATAGAAAAGACAAGAAGAGAATACAACCAGTTGCAGTTGAATTTAATTCCCACGTTCATTCCTGACCATCTTCTTTTTTTTTTTTTAAACATCTTTATTGAAGTATAATTGCCTTACAATGGTGTGTTAGCTTCTGCTTTATAACAAAGTGAATCAGTTATACATATACAATATGTTCCCATATCTCTTCCCTCTTGCATCTCCCTCCCTCCCACCCTCCCCATCCCACCCCTCTAGGTGGTCACAAAGCACAGAGCTGATCTCCCTGTGCTATGCGGCTGCTTCCCACTAGCTATCTATTTTACATTTGGTAGTGTATATATGTCCATGACACTCTCTTACCCTGTCACATCTCACCCCACCCCCTCCCCATATCCTCAAGTCCATTCTCTAGTAGGTCTGTGTCTTTATTCCCGTCTTGCCACTAGGTTCTTCATGGCCTTTTTTTTTTTTTTTTTTTTTCCTTAGATTCCATATATATGTGTTAGCATACTGTATTTGTTTTTCTCTTTCTGACTTACTTCACTCTGTATGACAGAGTCTAACTCCATCCACCTCATTACAAATACCTCCATTTCATTTCTTTTTATGGCTGAGTAATATTCCATTGTATATATGTGCCACATCTTCTTTATCCATTCATCTGTCGATGGACATTTAGGTTGCTTCCATGTCCTGGCTACTGTAAATAGAGCTGCAATGAACATTTTGGTACATGACTCTTTTTGAACTGTGGTTTTCTCAGGGTATATGCCCAGTAGTGGGATTGCTGGGTCGTATGGTAGTTCTATTTGTAGTTTTTTAAGGAACCTCCATACTGTTCTCCATAGTGGCTGTATCAATTTACATTCCCACCAACAGTGCAAGAGTGTTCCCTTTCCTCCACACCCTCTCCAGCATTTATTGTTTCTAGATTTTTTGATGATGGCCATTCTGACCGGTGTGAGATGATATCTCATTGTAGTTTTGATTTGCATTTCTCTAATGATTAATGATGTTGAGCATTCTTTCATGTGTCTGTTGGCAATCTGTATACCTTCTTTGGAGAAATGTCTATTTAGGTCTTCTGCCCATTTTTGGATTGGGTTGTTCGTTTTTTTGTTATTGAGCTGCATGAGCTGCTTGTAAATCTTGGAGATTAATCCTTTGTCAGTTGCTTCATTTGCAAATATTTTCTCCCATTCTGAGGGTTATCTTTTGGTCTTGTTTATGGTTTCCTTTGCTGTGCAAAAGCTTTTAAGTTTCATTAGGTCCCATTTGTTTATTTGTGTTCTTATTTCCATTTCTCTGGGAGCTGGGTCAAAAAGAATCTTGCTGTGATGTATGTCATAGAGTGTTCTGCCTATGTTTTCCTCTAAGAGTTTGATAGTGTCTGGCCTTACACTTAGGTCTTTAATCCATTTTGAGTTTATTTTTGTGCATGGTGTCAGGGAGTGTTCTAATTTCATACTTTTACATGTATCTGTCCAATTTTCCCAGCACCACTTATTGAAGAGGCTGTCTTTTCTCCACTGTATATGCTTGCCTCCTTTATCAAAGATAAGGTGACCATATGTGTGTGGGTTTATCTCTGGGCTTTCTATCCTGTTCCATTGATCTATATTTCTGTTTTTGTGCCAGTACCAAACTGTCTTGATTACTGTAGCTTTGTAATATAGTCTGAAGTCAGGGAGCCTGATTCCCCCAGCTCCATTTTTCGTTCTCAAGATTGCTTTGGCTATTCGGGGTCTTTTGTGTTTCCATACAAATTGTGAAATTTTTTGTTCTAGTTCTGTGAAAAATGCCAGTGGTAGTTTGATAGGGATTGCATTGAATCTGTAGATTGCTTTGGGTAGTAGAGTCATTTTCACAATGTTGATTCTTCCAATCCAGGAACATGGTATATCTCTCCATCTATTTGTATCATCTTTAATTTCTTTCATCAGTGTCTTATAATTTTCTGCATACAGGTCTTTTGTCTCCTTAGGTAGGTTTATTCCTAGATATTTTATTCTTTTTGTTGCAATGGTAAATGGGAGTGTTTTCTTAATTTCACTTTCAGATTTTTTGTCATTAGTGTATAGAAATGCAAGAGATTTCTGTGCATTAATTTTGTATCCTGCTACTTTACCAAATTCATTGATTAGCTCTAGGAGTTTTCTGGTAGCATCTTTAGGATTCTCTATGTATAGTATCATGTCATCTGCAAACAGTGACAGCTTTACTTCTTCTTTTCCGATTTGGATTCCTTTTATTTCTTTGTCTTCTCTGATTGCTGTGGCTAACACTTCCAAAACTATGTTGAATAATAGTGGTGAGAGTGGGCAACCTTGTCTTGTTCCTGATCTTAGTGGAAATGGTTTCAGTTTTTCACCATTGAGGACAATGTTGGCTGTGGGTTTGTCATATATGGCCTTTATTATGTTGAGGAAAGTTCCCTCTATGCCTACTTTCTGCAGGGCTTTTATCATAAATCTGACCATCTTCTTATACTGATAGTTGAAACATTACTGAGAAAAATGTCAGTACTGAATACTGAAAGTATGCGGTTCAGATGTCTTTTACCATTCATTAATTGATACTTGGATTTTACTGTTTCTGTTGTGGTAACCCCTTTAACTTTTATGCTAGTGACTCAAAACAAAAGCCCTCTTAGTCTTCAGAGTAAATGAGCTTTTCACACAGTGACTGTGCTCTGCCGAGGTGTGCTGTGCTGTAAATAGAGCTAGTTTCCAGCCCCCTCTGTTGTAATTACAGGGTCCTAAGGAATTAATGGAGCAGATCATCTTATGGTAAACAGCGTTCATATGATGGCTCTCTTGATCTTCAGAAAACAGCTGGCTCTTCTTTTTAATAGTAGTTTAAAAGTAGTTCTTGGCTCTTCTTTTAATGTCAAGTTTGACATTTGCATTATGAGACATGTAGATATTTTAAAGTACCTTCTATATCTAGAAGGATTTGGACTTCAAGGTTAGTCAAGAGAAAGGCACATCCATAACTGCACATTTTCATCTAAAATTTTATGTAATTTTCTTTCTGTTGGGTACATTCTTTCTCTTACTAAGAACATTTAATTTAATTCAGCATTATAATATTTTGTAAAACTTTCAGTATGAATTGCTTCAGTAATTGTTGCTTTTTCAATTACTTTTTCATGCATGTGGAAACAAACATTATTAAATACTTGGTTATTTTGGCTGCATTATTTGATTTAATTTTTCACTCAACTATTTCCATTGAGGTAAATATAAATATAAACAGTGATAACGAATGGAGAATTTTGAGGAAAATGTCTTTCATATGGGTAATAAATACCTGATTAACCATTGGAACACTACATATTAATATAAGAAAGAAAACCAAAATAAATTAATTAGTAATGAAGGAGGAGGAAAATAGGAACAATGCTATGAATGGAATATTAAACACTGAAGTTTTCAGTAATTGATTACAAAATTTCATGTTAGCATTTCATCAGAAGGCACTTGAACGAGTACATTTTTATTTTTAATGACATGTATATTGCAGATGTATCTCCAAATTGCAAATGTCTATATCTTTCCATAAATGTTAATCATAAGGACATGACACTTTTGAAAGTTATGCAAAAGTCTGTTTTCTCTAAAACATTTTAATGATAAAAGTTTAATCTCTTCATTTAGTTTTCCTACTTTCATTAGCAGATTTAGCTAATATAATAGATTTCTTTATAAAGTTGATTTGTCCAGAAATACTATGATCACACTGTGTGATATATTGGTAATTTAACAAATTAACAACTCTTCCTTCACATCTATTATTTGATTAAAAATTTTTTTTCAATTAAAAAGGAAATATGTCAGAAGGAAAATGGTTGAACTGAAGGAAACCATCACTGATAACAATAGTTGCCATTGATTGAGAGCTTATTCTGTGTCAGGTGCCTTTTTAAATGGTTTATGTGCAGCTAGTTGTTTTATCTTCACTACAAACCTGTGAGATTGGTGCTGTTATCCCCATTGCACAAAAGAGGTAACAGGTGTGGACAGTTTAAACCTCTTGCCAAGATCACTTAGCTAGTAAATGGTGGATTGAGTATTTAAACAGAGCTATTTAATGTCAAACCTCAGCCTCTTATCCACTGTACTATGTTTTCGGAACCTGCTTCATGGTGATATTTTGAGGGTGATAAATGATGTGATGAATTTGTGGTACTTTACAGTGGATTAGAATAAGAAAAATTTAAGTATCATTAGGGTTTGAAAAAAATTGTAGAATTCTCTAAATTGTTTTTGACTTCATATAAGCATTTGTGTTTTTAAAGTGTTTTAGTCTCTTTATATTTAAACCACATTTTTATAAAGAAGATAGTCTTAAATACTTGAAAAATTGGCTTTGGAGTTAATGCAGTCTAATGTAGGAAACATGTTTATAATATAACAAAACATGAACTGCTAATTATTTTTTCTAGAGTCCTACTGACCTGAAATTTCTTGACATATTTTTAGACCACCAAGTACCATGAAAATTCAAGGGGATTCTCCTGACTCCAAGGCAGAGTAAGATCCTGAAGTATTGTCTATTGCAGAGTCAAAGTTAAGAGTCATCTAATTTTGGTACTAAGGGCAATGTAAGAAAAATATACCTGTCATAATTACCAAAACAGCCCATGATTTGTATAACTCCCTATTAACTGAGGTGTTTTGTTAACCAGACTCCTACTTATTACGTAAATTAGAGATGTTAAGGTTTATTAATTAGTTACTTAACAACTATGGGACTTTCAAATATTTAGCGTCAGTTCAAATAAAGTGGGTTTTTCTGTTTGTTACTAAATTATATAGTCATGCTGCTTTCCTTTATTCAACATCCAGTTTTTCATATTTCATTCTTAACTCCTACACTCATGGAAGGTGGCAGAATAATCACTACCTAATCACAGAAGCCACTCAACAAGAAAAGAGATCTCTCAATTTTTCTCACCTACAACAGAAAATTTCTCTGGGGACACTTCCTTTCCTTTACCTTCTAATCTCGGAAGAGGAATGGTTCCCATTTGCTTTCAGCTACTTGTGCCCTTGGTATTTCTCTCTCTTCATCCTTCTCTACATCACACAATTACTCCTATTATTTGATTTCTTAGAGATCTACTTTCAGCTTAAAAATGTACTCAAGATTTCCTTTTCCTTAAATTCCTTCCCTCAACACTGCTTCCCCCTCAAGTTACTCTCCCATCTCTTAACTGCCCTTTAGTAGCAAATTGTAGATAAACTGATCTGCAGTTTTTTCTATCTAGTTACCACCCACTCCTTCCTTAATCCTTTATTATCCGGCTTCTACCCACAGCACTGCAGTGAAGTCATTCTTACAAAGGTCATCACTTCCCTCTAAATAGCCAAATACAACTTCCTATTCTCTGTGCTCATTCTACCTAACTGCTCAGAAGTCTGTAGCATTACTATCCACTAAGTCTTCTGTATTCAGTAAGTGTTCTTTAGGTGCCCGTTATGTGCAAAGCCTTGGCTTTAGAAGATGAATAAGGCCCACCGTATGCCCACCTGGAGTTCCCATTTAAATGAGGGAGACAGATGCAAAAACAATGACCATACAGGGAGATGAGTGCTCTAACGCAATTGTCTGCTGAGTAAGACATTGTGGGGCAAAGAATGGGGAAATTTCCCAGAGTAAGTGGTATTTGAAAGGATTAATGGGTGGGAATTCCAGGCTGTTTAAATAGTACAAGGCAGCACTGAGCTGGGAACAAGCATAGCATGTTTTGGAAATAGTGAGTGTGGTTCAAACTTACAATGCCTGGGGATGGAAATGGGGGTGGGTGTGATGGGAAGTTGGAAACAGTTCAGGGACAGAGTGTACAGATTCAAAACTGTTTCCCATTGCCTCTGTTCTATGCTTTGATTCTTGTTTTCCTTGGTTGACTCCCATTTTTTCAGATTACTCCTCAAAAGTTACTTTTCCGTGATATGGCATCATTTTACGTCTTGACCCAGGTGATGTTATCTACTTCATGTCTTCAACCATCATATTAGGTGCATGCAGTTTACTAGCATCTATAGACCTCTGTCCCTGACTTCTCTTCTGAACTATAGATGTAAATGTTCATCTTCCGCTGTATGTCAATTCACCTCATATCAAATACGGTCAATATCAAAGTATATTTAATCTTTAAACTCTTTGTTCTTTCTGTATTCTTTATCTAATTCAGTGATTGTCACCTTCCTTTTTGGTTACCAAGAGAAGGATTGTATTCATTTTTCCTTCCTCCCTCTGGATAACTGATTAGATGTTTAATTGGTCATGCTACTAAAATACTTGCTGTGTCTAATCCTTTATTTTCATCCTCACCTAGTTTATGTCGTCATTATTTTTACCTAAACTATTTTCTCAGTATTTTAATGGTTATTTCACTACCTGGAGCCTCTTATATAAAGCTATATAAAATATGGTTTAAATCAATTAACTTATTTTCCTTCTAAAATCTTTCGTATTACTCCATTTTGTACAAAATAGAACACAACTTTGACATTCCAGTCCAGAGGCTCTTTATGATCTAGTTACGACCTATCTTTTTGGCCTTGAAATCCCTTGCATGACTACCCTACTCTATATTCCATCAATGAACATGACTCTTTCATTCTGTTAAGGATTCACTCAATATTTAGTATGTCCATCTCCTTGCCTCACTTGCTCTTCATAAAATGAACCCCCATTTTCCTTTAAGGCCCAGTGTTTTTAGGACCTCCTCTGTGTACCTTATTGCATAGCTCAGATTGGAACCAACTGGTCTTTGGTGTTTCCTTAGCATGGTTTGGACCTCTGATATGCCCATGTATTCTACCTTCTTTCAAAGTAGTTAATTTAGCTATTTCTCTAGTGAGATTTAAATTTCTCAAGCATATATTTTATATATTTTTGGCTATATTTGGGGTATTAGAATGATACTTAGTAGATGTACTACTTGAACATTGTAATGTGAATTCAAATACAACGTCCTCTTCAAGTTTTATCTCAGTTATTTGGAGATTAAGATTGAATGTGATATATTTATTTGACTGTAAGTATTTCAAGGACAAGGACTTATTTACAGCTATATTTGCAATCAACTACTCCCAAGAATGTTGGGCACATAATACTGTTCAAATATTTATTGTTTAATACCTACATCCTTAACTGCCTTGTAATTTCAATAACAATGAGGGAGATACAGCTTCTTTGTAAACCATGCATATTTATGATTCCTTTGAATCTCCTTCTCTCTTTCCACCAAATAAGCAATCTGATTTAGCTGACTCTACTATAGGCTCTCAAAAAACTAGACTTTTTTTTATCACCACACTCATTTCATAATTTGTACTTGTGTTTACCTATGTACTTCAAAGTCTCCTTCATTAGACTAAGAAGTCACTAAAGTCAGTAGTTTTTTACTAAAGTATACACACACACACACACACACGCACACACACACATATATATATATGAACAATGAGAGATATTGTGATTTATATCACTATGAGATTCTGAACTTTTGTTGCTCAAGTTTAGAAGTTTAAAAATACCTATAATGCATGGCCTTTTTGCTGAGTAATCACTCCACCCAATTTTTCTTATATTTCATAGAAGAGAAATGGATTTATGTGAACAACAGAGTCCTGGTTTACTGCCACATTTGAAAACTTTTATTAAATTTTGAGGGTCTCATTCTCATTTAATAAAAACCAGAAACACAGGGTATGTGGCTTTCAGTAATAAACTTAATTGTCATTTAAATGTCATTATTTTTTCTTGAATTTAGTACTTCCTTTTTGATTTGCTTATAAACCTAATTTAATTGCCACTGTATTTTGAAGTAGAAAAAAGTATTAAATTATCTGGATGAGATATTTATTGGTTACCAAATATGCATATGTGTCTTCACATTTGTCATTTCTTTGGCGTAGGGCGGGGCCATGTGAATTGTCTAGCTAATAGGCTGTGAGAGTGACCTTTGTCCCTTTGAGGACAGAGCATTTAAAAACTGTTGTGAGAGTCCTGAATTCTATTTTTCTCCTGCTACAGTGATCATGGAAGCTTCCTCTTAAGATTGTGGAAGCACAAAATGGACCCATCCAAATCCCTGAATCGTTGCTTGGATTGATGCTGCCTTATAGAGCTGCTGGACCAGCAGCAGACTTAGTGAGCCCCAGGGATTTTGTTTTAAGCCACAGATATTTTGAAGTTTATTACTAGGGCTCAACATAGCCGACCCTGATTAATACGTGAGCTATGGAAGTAATATGATACTCTGCAGGAGTGTCCTGGGCTGAGTGGGGAATAGATATAGAGAAGCAAGTATGATTTATAACAAAGGTTAGTGCTGAAAGGACTACATTAGTTACCAGGTTCAAAACACCATATGAGAAAGCAAGAGAGGGAGCAAGAGACTAAGAGTCAGGGAGGTGAGGGATAGTCTAAGAAAAGGAGTGCAAAGTAAGAGTGAGAGAAACAGGGGATTTCTCTGGCGGTCCAGTGGTTAAGACTCTGAGCTTCCAATGCAGGGGGTGCATTGGGCGCCGGTTCAATCCCTTGTCAGGGAACTAAGGTCCCACATGCTGTGGTGTGGCCATAAAAAGAAAAAAGAAAAAAAAAAAAAGAGAGAGAGAAAGGGGGAGAGAAACGGGCAAAGGCTGTGAACAAAACAAGAATTCTGGAAGGATTTTTCAACTTGATGCTGCTTCATAGCAAAGGAATAGGTCAGTTTACCTGATGCACTATTAGAAAAGATGGTTAAGAATTGTTACTTTAGAGTTACGGTCCTCACAGCCCAATATTTAGGACAGTTTGTGGGATAGCAGGACTCACCCCCAACAGGTGAGTGTCAAGAGACTGGGATATATTCCTCCAATATTCTACATGTATTTTATTAGTCCACTGTGGATTTTATCGTCACGATATTTCTTACTTATAATTTTATACTACATGTTGGGGAGTTGGATTTTACAAATTAAACAATTTATGGGCAAATTAGTACTTACTTTTCTTAATGTCCATTTCTTGTCCATGTCTTAATGTCTTAAAGACATTTCTAAAATGTCTTTTAGGCTTTCAGGGTCACTAAAAAAATTCCATCTGACTGTAGCTATCAATTATTCAGCCTTAAAAACTAAAGGTCACATGTTATTATTTCTAATGCAAGAGTAATATTTCCATGATCTTAACAATATTAGTTCCATCTTATAACTTGGTTTATCATTTGGAAACACATTGTAGATAATTAGAAACTGGATATTACAAAAAAATAGGGGGAATTGAACAACCAGATAAACTCTTAAAACTGAACACAGTGATTATTGACAAATGATTTAGGAGACATTATTTAATTCTAATATAAATGATTCAGACATCTCTAAATTCTGTAAGAAAACTTGATGCCCTTTGCAGCAGTAAAATTATCTATTTTCTCAAAACAACGAAAAAAAATAGTAAGTCTTAAATGGAAAAAATACCCCATGAAATCTAACTATTTGTAAAAGTTCATTTTATGTCATGTGGTTATTACTAACAGTCTAAAACTTGCCATTTCTATTCATTTCTTATCATCAGTGTGTTAGCAATTTGCAGATAGGATTTTTGTGATAAGAAAACAGACAGAATGGTTATTTGGATGTTGTTCAGCAATATTTTTTAAAAGAAAGAACTGTATTAAGGATGCATTATTTTATTCTTTTTATAAAAATGGTAAGAATATTTGCAAAAATATCTACTACCGTTAGTGTTCTGAAGCATGTAGACTTGGAGAATAATAATGCCTATTCTATAGGGAATTGGAAATAAATGTAGACTTTAGTTATATATACCTTTACTTATCATTCATTGAGGACTTAAGCTGTGGGCCAGGCACTGGACTAAGTGAGGAAAGAACAGAGATAGCAGCCACGGACGCTGGAAGCAGATTGTTCATACACAACTTCAATAAAGTCTGGGTATTCTTTTGCCAAAGAATGCAAGAAGTTCTAAGGAGGCTGTGGGTTGGGTATGTGAGATAACTAGGTCCAGGATGAAGATCAAGGAAAGCTCATTTGAAAGATGCAACACCTCAGCTGGTCTAAAGGGTGACTAGTTTGTGATGGGATTAAAAGGATTCCAGTCCAAAGGAAATCATGAGGAAAGAATGGCACTTTAGAGGAACTTTAAGTGGTTAGGATGGCTGGAATTTAGGATGCAAGCAAAGCGATAGGAGGCAAGAATGAGTATATAAACAAGAGGCAGACAGAGATGTGGACCCTTATACTTTCTGCTAAATAATTAAGCTCTTATTTTGAAAGCCACAGAGAGGCATTAAATGCTGTAAAACAGGGAAATGTCACAGTCAAATCAATGTTTTAGAACATTCACTTGGGCAGCAGTAAGAAGAATATAAAAATAATCTGTAAGTAGATTTAGACAGACCAGTTGGGAAGCCAATATTGTTGTACAGATGAATAATAAAGAACACATAGACTATCAGAGCAATCATGGAAATGCAAAATAAAGGAAGTGTATAAGAATATATGGATGGAAAAATCTCTTGAACTTGGGGACAGGAAGTGAGATCAGTGAAGGTGAGGGAGAGGGAGGAATTGGACTTGGATATTTGGGACTTGTGTGGGGGTCATGGTGATGTTTTACAGGAAATTATTTAGAAAAAAAATATTTTGAGCAAAGGTAAGAGTTCAGTTTGGGGGTCATGTAGCTTTCAACATGCCTGTGTGACACCAAGTGGAGGTGTTCAGTGAGCAGTTGGATATTAACAATCAGAAAGTGTTTTGAGTTATTTGAGGTGGAGAAAAAGATTTGAGTCATCATGGTAAAGGGATAGTCAATTCAATGGTTTAAATCAGTTACAATACAGAAAGAGGTCAATAAACCTGTTCTTGAATCGTCTGATTGGATTCAAATCCCAAATTCCTCAGTTACTGTGTGACCTCAGAAAGTCAATTAAGCTTTTAATATCTTAAGTTTTTTCATCAGTAAAATGGATATGATATAATAAAAACTTGTGAAAATTTGAGATAATATTTATTATCTCAAGAGTATAGTAGTAT
This sequence comes from Balaenoptera musculus, assembly GCF_009873245.2. Classification (NCBI taxonomy): domain Eukaryota; kingdom Metazoa; phylum Chordata; class Mammalia; order Artiodactyla; family Balaenopteridae; genus Balaenoptera; species Balaenoptera musculus. The sequence continues at coordinate 57,878,532 of NC_045796.1, read as the reverse complement.
AAAATACCCCAAAAGTATTAGCTGTATTCCTAAGGAGAGTGTGCAGGGGAGGAGAGCTGGAGCTGTAACCCTAGGAATATCATCATTTAAAGAGCAAGCAGAGAAACAGTATGCCAAAAAGACTGACTGAAAAAGAAAGACCAGAAATTGGGGAAAACAGAAGATAAGTATGTCACCAGGCACAAAGTAGAAGATAATTTCAAGAATAAGAAGATGATCAGGAGTGCTAAAGGATGTGGAGAATTCAGTATTATAAGCTCATAGTGTATCTACCGTAGTTGACAACTAAAGGTCATGGGTGACTTTTTGGAAATAAAATAATTTTATTGGAAGGTAGAGAGTAGAAACCAGAGTAAGATATGTTGGAGTGTGGGTTAGAAGTGAAAGAGTAAAGATGAGTGTCAAGTATTGCCTAATTCATTTCTTCAACATACATTTGTTGTAAACTTAAAATGTGCAAAGCATTGTGTTGGGATACAGCAGTGAGCATGACCTAGTCCCTGAAGTCACGGAGCTTTCAGTCCTGCAGGAATGAAAGTTATTAAATAATTGCTTGCCTATTTAATTTCAATTACAATTTTCTTTTATTAAAGTATAGTTGATTTACAATATTGTGTTAGTTTTTACAATTTTAATGTTATAAAGGAGAATTACCTGGTGCCGTTAGAGTTGGTACTTGGGGACCTGGTCTAGTCTTAGGGGTTAGGAATGCCTTCCTTGAAGAAAACTTTTAGGGCTGAGCACGAAAAGAAAAGTAGGAATTAACTATTTAAGGAAGCAAGGGGAGAGAATGTCATGCAGAAAGGATAGCATGTGTGATAGCTCTGAGAGAGGGAGCATGATACATTTGCAGAGCCAGAAGTAAGCCAGAGAGATGAAACAATGAGAGTAAGGAAGGAGCGGTGGAAATCAGGAATGCGGTAGGTCAGATTATACAGAATGTGATCGACACAATGCCAAGAATTCTGTTCTCTATCCTAAGCTCAATGAGGCACTGCTGAAGGGTTTAAACAACAGAGTGACATGATCACACTGAATTTTGAAATGATCATCCTGGCTACATTTTGTAGAAAATATTGAAGGGAGGAAGAATAGATGTGAGGAAACCAATTAAGAGGTAATTGAAGTGTTCCAGGTGAGAAATGTTGGTAGACTGTTACCTGGTAGTGGTGGAAGAACTGGGGAGAAGTTGAAGGATTCAAGGTATATTTTAGGAGACAAAATCCACAGGATTTGGTCATTTGCTGAATAAGAACGATTGGCGGAAACGGGTACCAACGAGACTCCTAGATTTCTCACTAGCACCGTCAGTTGAGGGTTGAAAGTGGGCGGACTTTTGGAATAAGATGGTGAATTCAGTTTTTGACATTTAGAATTTGAGATGCTTGGGTGTTATGCACACAGTGTTAGACAGTTTGATATGCTGGTTTGGTAACTCTACAATTCCCAAGCTACAAGTGTTGATTAGATTGCCTTTTCAGGGGCGGGGGAGGGGGCACGCCATGCAGCTTGTGGGATCTTAGTTCCCCGGCCAGGGATTGAACCCAGGCCCTGGGCACTGAGAGCGTGGAGTCCTAACCACTGAACTGCCAGGGAATTCCCCTAGATTGCCTTTGTGTAAAGGACAGATGAGGGCCCTAAAACTAAGCCTCGAAAACCTGTGGCATTTGGTTATTTTTGACGAGGATGTTACAGTTAGTGAGATTTTGCCATAGAGGATAGAGGCATAAGGTGAATGTGATGTTATGGAAACCACTGAAGGAGTGGGTTTCCTGAAGGAATATACAGTCAACACTATCATGTGCTGCTGCTGTGTACAGTCAAGAAAAATGAGAACTGAAGACTATCCATGACTTTAGGAGCCTGGTGATCATTAGGACCTTAGTGAAGATGATTTTGGTCTTTGCTATTAGAAAATTAGAAATTAGAGTGGAATGTATGTGGGAGTATTGTTAGAAGAAATCTGTCTGTGAAAGGAAGGAGAGCAGTATTCAGTGGTAGTTACATAAGGATGAACGATAAAGAAAGTAAATTATTTAAAGATACGTTGTTTGTGCATATATTGTTTTCTTGTTTTAATTAGCTTAACTGTTTTTGAACTAAGTTACATTAGCAGGGGTTAACCTTACCTTGAAGTTAGTAGATAACATCCCTACTAGCCTGGCAGAAGTGCAAAAAGTATTAGCATAGCTTTGTGCCTGTTCATATTCTAATTCCAGCTCAGTGTACGTCTATGGAAAGGGGGACAGTCTGTTTTATTCTCTCATGTTCCTTACAGACAGCTTTCAGAAGTATCCACAAACTACAGTTATTTAGATCTGCCATAATTCCCTAAAAAACATTTGAGGGAGCTATGATTCTGATTTTTATTTGGTGTTTAGTGATGATGATAACTCTGGCATAATGGAAAGAACATCAAACAGTTCAAGTACTTAGCAGCTGTTTGGTTTGGGGCAAGTTTCTTCTCTGAGCCCATTTTCTCATCTGTTAAATGGGAATTGACATATCTGTCTTTTGGGTTTTTTGATGATTAAATGAAACAACATAGGTAGAATGTCGAGTGCCATACACTCAATAATGTTTTCCATCTTGATGATGCCTTTTTTTGTAGCATATGATAATTTCCTTTTCATTTATTTGAATCCAAATATCGGTCTCTGGTCTCTGTGCTTTTCTTTTTATTCTGTGTAATGATGATTTTAAAATAAAACTAGTAGAAACAAAAAAGAGGCAGTGAAGCTTTATGGACTACCACAGTTGTAATGGGCTACATCCTCTCATAGCAAATTCACCAAGAATGTATTTAATAGGGCAGCTGCTTCCTCCAGGTCTCTGAGGCTTGTGTTGATTTTCATCCTTGCCTCTCCCTCCCCCTAATAATACCATATCCCTAATTTCCATCTGCTTATATGCAATATGTAATTGTTAAACACTATAAACTAGAAGAATGGAAATTTAGGCAAAGGACAGGGTAGTGCACCAGTAGGCAGGATATCTATCATTAACTGTATTTTTGGTTCTATTAAGTATCTTAAAATATCAATAGCAAATTATTGCTGATTTTAAAAAAGCTTAAAACACATGTTCTGAGAGAGAAAAATGTAATTTGGTTTTGATTGACAAGATAATTTTATTTATAATGAAGGGAAGAGCATATTTCCAACAAACATCTTGATAATTCTATTTAGGTTTGTTGAAACACTGAGTTGTCCTTATATTGTAATATGTAGAGCATTAGTTTTAACAATTTAACTTCAGTTGAATGTTTTCCAATGTTGTACTCAGGTACTTACATTTTCAGAAAAATCAGTGGTTTTTGAAAATGTTTTTCTCTCACCCAATTCCCCCCCCATACAAGTTTTGCATTTTAAAAACTAAGAAAGCCTGAACATCTAAATTTCTAAAGTTAAAAGAGGCTTTATAAATCATAAATGTAACAAATATAAAGGCATTCAATAATTTTTTTAAAATCTCAAAATTAGAATTTAAAATATAATATGGACTATCTTGTATTTGTATGATTTTTTAAAAGTTTAGAATACCTTTTTACTTACATTATCTAAACACCCTTCTTTCCCATCAATCCTATGTGGCTGACTTGGACAGCTATTATTCTTGACTTTATGATTTTAGCACATTTTAGCCTTTAGCACGTTTCCTTTTATCAGAAGCCGAAAAGCATAAGCTTTAACAAGGAAAAAGTAAAATTAACAATACAAAAAATACAATGCAGGAGATATAATATTCAATATTTCTATTTTAATATACTATTTATGAATATACCATAAACAACTTCATTTTTTGCTCAGCCTATATATCCTGGATCCCCTCCAGCTTGAATACAAAATAAGACACATTTATTTCATATATCCAAATGATTAAAGCTGAGCCCCTCATTGGGCTAATTTCTAGAAATTGTATCCCCTCGAGTTGCCCTGAGCTCTTTCTGAGAGATTTCTAGTGTTCTGCCTTATGCGGGCTCAATGCAGGTACTTCAGTATCTTTCTTACCTATTACAACAATGCTTCTCCACTAGGAGTGACCCCCCCAGAGAATGCTCTTCTGTTTTGCATAGCTCTCCTTCATTGGTGACCTCTGATAGAAGCTCAGCACCAGGATGGAATGGGCGTGGCTGTCTTCTTGGCCACTTTGGAAAGTTGGCATGAGGCTTTCCCACTTCTTCACAACAAAACTAAAACTATATAAAATCACAGACTTTGGTAAGATTGGGGCAGAGCCTCTAGGATAACATGAGGTGGAATACTGGAATGTAACATGAACTGGAACTGGAGTGGTTTTTCTTAAAAGCCTAATGCCCCAAAGTGGGTTTCAGGTTCCCTCACTGTGCGTTTTTGTCTAGCTTCTAGCTGGCCGCCCCACTGGCAGGAGTCAGTTTTCCTCTTAATCTAAATATTTTTCAGACATCTGCTTGCCTTGGAGATTTGACCAAACTGTCACCCCATTTATTTTCAGCCACTGGAAAGAGATTAGGCAGCCCTCTTGACCCATCTAACCCCTATCACCTTGCTCCCCTGGATTACCTTCTTCCTCTGATGGTTACTTTCAGGACAGTTTCCCAGCCCACATCTCTTTTAGTATGCGATCTGGTACCTTGGTTCTAACAGATAAATCCTGGTTCAAAATACTTCCCAAACTCTTGATTGTTCAGTCTTAAGTGATACATGTATGGGACAAAGGCGTTCTGATCCATGTTGTACTTTAACCAATACTGTTGATTCCATTTACTTTGTAGCAGGAGGGAAGTATCAGGATTGTACTTTCCCTCCTACAATTTTCTCGTTTCCATGCCCAGTATCCTTCTGCTTTATGTTCTCTCAGTAATATTTCAGGCAGGAAACTACCTCAATCTAGGTTTTTAAGATTTAGGGGGAATCTAGCTAACATAATTTATAGAGTCTGGATTATTCTGAAGGGTACATCAATTACATTACTAAACAGAATGCTTTCCATCTCAGTCTGGAGTATCTGCACTTGATTTACCTCACCATATTCAGGGCTCCCCAAAAGGATATATATGAATATCTGAATAAAAAGTAGGGCCTTCTAGCATGGTCCCTCTGACAACAAAGGATTAATTGGTTCCCAATATAAATCTACCAATCTTCATCCTAGAAGGCAGAAAGTACTAGTAATTCTTATACAAATGTCCCATTTTTTTGTTAGGTTCAGACTTTACCAGTCAGCATAATATATTTCTTTTATAATTCTCTAATTTTTCTACTTTGAAGAGTTTCTATATGGATATATTTCTGAAAAAAATTATGCTTTTTATGTATATGTTCTTTGGAATATTCAATTCACTTGAGTGTCACATATGACAATGGAGATGTACATTTAATCATGCACCTCCTTCTACAGTGAGCAAATCATTTAATAAAGAAGATTATATTGAAGGCATAAAGTGTGATGAAAGGAATTTTATGCCAATAAGTAAAATAAATATATTTTACTTTCTTTTAGGGATTAGATTTTGTTGTTGTTGTAGGATTATAATTGCTTTACAATGTTGTGTTTCTGCTGTACAATGAAGTGAATCAGCTATATGTATACCTATATCCCCTCCCTATTGGACCTCCCTCCCACCACGCCGCATCCCTCCCATCTAGATTATCACAGAGCACCGAGCTGAGCTTCCTGTGCTTTATAGCATGTTCCCACTAGTTATCTGTTTTACGCATGGTAGTGTATATATATCAGTCCTAATCTCCCTGTTCGTCCCACCCTCTCCTTCCCCCACCCACCCCCCTGTGTCCACATGTCCATTCTCTACGTCTGTGTCTCTGTTCCTGCCCTGCAAATAGGTTCATCTGTACCATTTTTCTAGATTCCACATATCAGTTCCTGTGTCAAAAATCAAAACACTAATGTCCTGTCACCTTAAAACAAGCCAATTTTTGTAACTGTTTATAATACATATCATAATCATTCAGTGTATATTCTGAAATCTTAAATTTCATCTGAGGGCCGAATGATTACTAAATTAAACTTCAAATATATTAAAATAAATATCTTCTAAGGGAATAATATTACATGCTATTTGGAATTACAGCAAATACTGCAAACACCTCTCATATGTTCCTTACAACCACTTGCTTGTTTTCACACAATAACATCTACCTCTATGCTACTTTCCCCTCACCGGGTATACCATTTGCCTTACACATTTAAATGACTTTTCCCCCCAGACACTTAAAAAATAAATCATGCCTTCTGTAAGTTTTTTTTAGTATCACATAATTTTTTATGTAAAGAAATTAGAGGGACTTCTCTGGTAGCGCAGTGGTTAAGAATCCGTCTGCCAATGCAGGGGACACGGGTTCGATCCCTGGTCCAGGAAGAGCCCACATGCCGCGGAGCAACTAAGCCCCGTGCGCCACAACTACTGAGCCTGCACTTTAGAACCCACAAGCCACAGCTACTGAAGCCCGCGCGCCTAGAGCCCGTGCTCCGCAACAAGAGAAGCCACCGCAATGAGAAGCCCGCGCACTGCAACGAAGAGTAGCCCCCGCTCGCTGCAACTAGAGAAAGCCAGAGTGCAGCAATGCAGACCCAACACAGCCAAAAATAAAATAAATAAATTTAAAAAAGAAAGAAATTAGAAACTGAATTTTTAATATAAGTCAAACTAAAAAACAAATAAAACCTTTACTAAGGTATCTTTCTTTCCATAGTAAACTCATCCAACCTAAAAATGAAAGGGTTTCAATTATCTTTGGCATAACCAAAAGACCTTTTCTTACTTTTCTCCTCTGCTCTTATTTGCCACTTCAAAATCAGTCTTTTACTTATCAATAAGAATAAATAGCACAGATTTTTTTTTTTTTTTTTTTTTTTCCAAATCTGTGAACATGTTGTATGTGTGTGTCTTACATAATAATTTCCTTGGGAGACTCTTTTTAAGAAAAAATTCTAGCTCTATGATATTTGGTATATTGTCCATTTGAAGGGCAGAAATTGTTTTACCCAGGAACATGTATTTCATTGTACTTTCTGAGTGAGCATGGTGCCCTGTTCTCTGTAGTAGGGACCCTAAATATTTGTTGATGGTAATAGTGATGGAATCTCTTTACTTTACAAATTCTTTGTACCTAGATTCTTGTTCATTCACGTTCTTTCTAACTTATTTCAAACTTCTGCCTTCTCTCTCTTGGCATACTTTAATAAACTTCTAAATTATTTTCTGTCTCAAAAAACATTGTTTTCAATCCATACTACAAAATAAATGACAGATTAATATTCGTAAATACAACTGTTTCATCTCACTACCTTTCTCAGAAGACTTCAGGGGCTTGTTACTGTTTTCTGAATTTATATCTAATCTCAACACTGGTATTATTTTTTATTGCTTAATCATTTTCTGTTTTCCCCTTACAACACATATTTTCTTCATCAATCTCACATTTGGGCCAATGGAATAACCTCCTGTTTCATGATCTTACTCTCCAGAATCATCCTAAATCCAGCTCTAATGCTGCCATCTTTAGGGAGTGTCCCTGAATTTTCTAAGTAGGATGCAGACCTGCTTAGACTTCTTACACTTCCAACCATCTTCCCTACAGAACTGTAAATAGATCTGTTTTGTTGCTTTTATCACAACTTAGAAACATAGTAGATGTTTGAGTTACCTACCTACTTGGAAATCAAAATCTTATTCAATAGAGTTACAATTCTACTTTCTAGAAAGGTACCCAGAGATATTCTGCGGAACAGCATGGTAGGTTCTATTCATAACATCAACTTGTTGAACTTCACCATCCTAAATCCATTATTCACTCATCAATTAGGTATTTATTCTAGTCCTTTCTGAATTTGTTTATACAATTATCATTTTGTTCTTTATTTTTCAAAAAGATTCTTCCTAACAGAATGCAGTTAATTGCAGTTATAATATACACAATGAATAGAAGAAAACTAATCTGACATTTTAAAATAAAACTATTATTTGCAGATGCAGAAAACAAAGGCAAATATTTAGTTGACAAAACTTTATCTCTTACAGGTATAAACTTTTATGCTTCTCTTAAAATTGTAAAGAATCTGGGACAAATTTTATAGAATATACATCCTCTATCTTAGTAAACTAAAAAAGAAGTACTTTTCTGCCTAAATATCATTTTCTTGTCAAATTAATAAAACTATACATATATGTTAATCTTTTCTTTTTCAGACTATTTTATATCATTTTTTTCTTTTGATTTTTCAGCTCTCTGTACTGTATTGTGAGACATGTTTCTATTCAACATCCTACATTGAGTTTGGCAGAAACACTAATGCCAAGGTTATCCAAATCCTTTATGGCCCTCTGGGCACTAAACATGCTTCAAACCCTCACTGCCATTTCTATTAAATTTAATTATTCAATTGCAAAAGTTGTGAAGAGTCTGATGGCTGGAAATGCAGATTAAATCAAATCTCAGATTTGTTTTTAAAAATCTAACTTTTCACTGAAAAATTGTTGGCTTGAGCTTTCTCCTTTCGTGCATGCTGTGAAACACAATATATGAGGATGAGAAAGGGGTTAGGGATTGCTGTTAGCCCTAAAGATCATAATATTTCTTTTGTCTCTTGAAGTCTGTTAGCTTTTTCTTTCATCTACCCTCCTATCCATCCATCCATCCATCCATCCATTCATCCATTCATTCTTTTGTTCATCTCCTTAGAAAACATTTACATCTCTTCACCTCTGACACAGAGAAAGAAGTAGACCCAAGGAAAATCCAGATTATTTTTCTCCCTCCTTATACTGTAGAGCATGGTAATACATGTGGAAATAGTTTCTTTGAAGAAGGACTTTCTCATAAGTATGAGAAACCAGAAGTAGTATATTCCTCTAAAATGAGTGTGGCTAATTTCCCTTCTCTATATATTAGAGGGGAAAAATAGCTCATCAGATTGTAAATTAAGAAAAATAAATGGTATTAAATATCTTTGAGTTACTATGAATTCCAGAGGTACCTAACTTATAGTCTCTGTTTCTTAAACATTTGATGCATAATGATATTTCTATGCTGTTTATAGACACCATGCTCAATAAAAAGCTTTAAAAAAATATAATTGCTAAAGTATGTTTCTGTGGTGCATGGCCCACTATTATGTGTACTTCTTAGTTTATGTTTTACTTACATGCAGGGCTAGGTTTAAACCAAATGTGTACGGTTATGTTTGTTATTGACCAACTTCTCCTGCCCTTTTTCTTGTCACTAGGTCGTCTGGCCTATATCCCATTCCTACATAGATATTACTTTTAACTATTTACTAAGAAATACTGATTGTAGCAGTAAATCCTGGTTTGAGCCCAG